>NW_016157814.1:185548-200524 GCF_001687245.7 Rhagoletis zephyria | reverse complement strand
AAATCATTCTTGCTATATATGTACACAATTATATTAAAATTATATGCAGCATAATTAATTTTTTATTGAAAGTTGCACTAATCGATGCGCTGAATAAGTATGTATAAAATGCAAATCGTCTATATTTCGACTATGAATATGCCCCAATACTTTTGGTGACAAAATCAAAGCATGTCCCACGCATATATATGTATGTACTTACTCCAAACTCATTTATTGATAACGTTCTTGCGCACATGCATACGTACATATGTAGGTACACTGATATCTACTACTGACGGCAGCATACGTACAAATCTACATAATTACTCGCATATTCATCAGAATATGTTAAATTCCATGCTCTGGCTGTTATTTAACATTCTCTGGCTGCGCTTCGCTCGTTCAGTTGGCTCTGCAAAAAGAAAAAACATGGCGCAATTGCGCTGATACAGGGTATGGCGCTGGCTTCGTGGTATCAGCGCCCGAAAATATGCTGGGTTACACAGTTCACTAATGGTTCGGTAGCACGGTACAGTGAACAAAGGTGGCGCCGTCAGTGGTACCGCTACTTTGGTTTTGCCGATTTTGACAGTTGTAGTAACTTGTAAATAAACCTGTGTTTACAAATCAGCGACAAAGAGAATTTTAATTATAAGTGAAAAATCAGTGTAAATGGTGTTATTTTGCAACTTCAGAGTGATTTTTGAGTTAAGAACTGCGTAAAAACTGATAAAATGAAGTGCCGTGTGTTAAATTTCGACAGCCGTTAAGATGCGAGATGCGTAGATGATGCAAGTGTAGCGCTGTGACGAATCGCGGCATTTTGTGTAACTAGGGTACGGTAAAGCCGTTCTCGAAATGTATCTTTATTATTATATTGACGGCATTGCATCACAATGACTTCGCTTCTGCTCCAAGCATTCTCCTTTAGTAAGTTAACTAATCAATCCCGCTGAGATGCTGCCGCAGTTTGCTGCATCAACCTTAATTGCAAAGCAATGGAGTGCGCTAAAACGTTTGCTGCAGCAGCTTCGATTGCAAAGCACTCGATCGAGTGCACTAAAACGTTCACTTTTCTCTAATAGATTATGTGAAAATGCAATATTTTCGCATTTAGCAAAATTAAACACTTTTTTCGCTGTAAGCGAATTGTTTTGGCAGTTTCAACTCGTTCTTCGTTTTTGCTCTATTCTTTCNGATTATGTGAAAATGCAATATTTTCGCATTTAGCAAAATTAAACACTTTTTTCGCTGTAAGCGAATTGTTTTGGCAGTTTCAACTCGTTCTTCGTTTTTGCTCTATTCTTTCTTTACTTGTGGTACACAAATGTCAACGGCCATGACGGCGCAATCTTGTATTCTATCATTCTTGGTTCGGTAGCATGATTCAATAATAGGTGCGTTCGTTTAAAATCTCCAGTAATAACCAACCAACTGCCAAATTCCGGCGAAATGTCATCTGTTCTCTCACAAGAGAGAAATATCAAAAATTGTACGCGAACAGAAAATTTACAGAAACTTGCAAGTTAGACGAACAGCTGATAGAAATTTTGTTTACATTCAAAAGTGTAAAATTTAAAACGTACGAAAAGTCATCAGAAAGTGTTATACTGACACAGTTTATTGATTAAACAAATAACTACTTATTTCTTACAAGTTTAATTAGTCGCATTTTGTAATTTTTAACTTCCAAACCATCATTTTCAATTTTGTGATTTGCGTAAATGCCAACCANTTCCCCTCAAAATGAAATGTCACTTTGCTCTCTCAATTTCCCCTACTTTGCAAGTTTTTTGCGTACGCGAACGCAAAAACTTGTAAGTTTTGGTTAAACATGAACAATTAACAGCTACGCGAACGAAACTAATACAAGGTTGGATAAATATTGACATTTGTGTCAATCGACTGCCTTGTAAGGTTGCATTTAAGAAGGAAAGAGAAGCGGGTCACAATTTCATCCCCTTTTGTGTAAAGGTAGTAGGAAAAGTAAGTAGCCTGGTAGTGCTGAAATGCGTTTTTATATACAAATTGAATTAAATATATAAAGAAGATTCCACTGATCTACACAATAGAAAATTAATTAATTTTTTATGGCCACATAAATATTAAAAATGAAATAAATGGATATTCACATAAAATTCTTGCCAAAGAAAAATCTTTGAAGTCTTTGAAGAAATATTCCCAAATATTCAAAATAAACCATGGTTTCATTGATATTCCAGTATATATTTAACAAAATTAATGGAATTCAAACAAATCCTTTATTGAAAGGGACTATATGAAGAATTATACAAATGGTAAAAATGCAATTGATTTAATGCATGTGAATTAATCTTTTAAAAAGTATTATGTTTGTTGCATTTAAAGATTGCATGTTCAATATCTTAAATTGAATTACATTTGGTTTTTTTTTTTAATTTAAACTTTTTAGTAATGTTTTTTACATTTTTCTCCAATCAGTCTTGCTAATCATTATATTGGTTACATTTAAAAGTTAGATCTTCAATATCGCAATTTAATTACATTTGGTTATTTAAAAATCTAATTTTTGTGGAATTGTTTTTTACTTTTTTCTCCAATCAGTCTTGTTAATCATTATATCGGTTAAACTTTAAAAATATGTCTTCAATACATTACATTTCGTTTTTTAAAAATGTTAATTTTTTGACATGTTGCGTACTTTTTTCTGCAATCAGTCACAATCAGCACAAATACCTTTATTAATATTTCCACTTTCGCTTTTATGGAGTGGTATACTTACTTGTATATATGCAAAGGATCAACCCAAAGGCTGCAGTGGTAAAAATACATGCACCAGCAAACGTGGACGGACACCCAAATGATCCTGACCTTCACAAGAGAATATATTTATTAATATTTGTACTACCATACGTGGATGGATACAGGGATACTAGCATACAAAACTTACTTGCAACGGCTGCACTTGTTGGAAAACGCTACTTTGTGCAAAATAAATATGTAAATTATTGTTGTAATTCAAAATATACCCATTATTTTTGATTTTTTGCCATACTTGAATTTGCTCAATAGGAAAATGAATTTCCTCGAAACAATCGATGAAAATATCGGCAGTGTTGCCTGTTGAACTTTTTATACGAAGACAATATTTCTCCTTGTATTTTAGGAGTAGTTTTTATAAATCAAAAAAGAAGGCAACACAGGCTAAGGCAGAATGCGGGAGCGAGACAACTGCCAGGTTATCCAACCTTGTATTATTGAATCATGGTTCGGTAGCACATCAAGCTAAAAATGCAGAGATATGCGTTAGCGGCGGAGCACAATATTGTATTTCTACATTTGATAACTAAAAGTGTGTTTGCATTGTTCAACTTTGCGTTCAACATTTGCGTTCAACTCAGCGCAGGGTTGCACGAAAAAAAAGTTGAATGGCTAAAAATATCAAAATATGAAAAAATATCAAAATATTCGCCATAAAAAGGTGTTTGCATTGTTCAACTTTGCATTCAACTTTTGGTTGAATGGCCTTTCAACTAATCGCTTTCAACAAAGTTGGTCGCCAGCCAACATTTAGCCATTCAACTTTTTTTTCGTGCAACCCTGCGTTGAGTTGAACGCAATTGTTGAACGCAAAGTTGAATAATGCAAACACTGCTTTATCAGTGCTGTTGAAAACAGTTGAGGTGTTCACAGTTTGTTCCAAATAGTGTCTCAAAATGTAGACCTCTACATTTTAAGACGTTTTCTAACCGTAAAATCTGTGGTGTTGTAGATTTCCATACAAAATTGGAAAACGACGCCGTCTACATTTTGTCACACTCAAAGGTATGTTTTTACGCATCTAAATTTTGCAACCTCGCAGCAGGATTGCATGATGGCTGTTTGGGGTGATTCGTGGCCGGAGACCAAATAAAAACATCCACAATCTTCGTTGGCATGTAATAATATGTGGAATGTTTTATTTCCTTTAGAAAAATTGAAATTAGTTACATTAATACAATTTACAAAATTCTACTTACACTTTTGTGTGATTCCTCCGATATGCTAGCCACGAATGCCGCTATTTTCTTTGCACATAATGGCTGTCATATCGTTTACACAGTTTTGGCATGGCGTTGCTACTAACACAAAATTTTACATACAATTTACGATACAATTAGGATTGCCATCTTACAAAAAATTCAATTATGTTTTATTAACTCCTAAGCCGCGCCAACATCCCCGCCTCCGTGGATCTAACCAGGTCCACCAACATCTAACCTGGCCAGTATGCATGCTGGGCGTTTGTATACGCCGTCCCGTGTTTGCACTCGCGCGGCTCTTACTTGTCCATCGACACCTGGGAACACTTGGACAATCCGCCCGGTCGGCCACTTCGATCGATGCATGTTTCCGTCGCAGAGCAGGACAATGTCATCTACGGCTAGTGGCTTCTGTACACCGTACCACTTTGTTCGCCTCGTCAAGTCGGGCAAGTACTCCACTTTCTCCAGAATCTGTGCTGCATCTGTTGAACCTTGTACCACTGTTTTCTGGTCGGGATCATCTTTTCTTGGTGCGGATGTGGCGTTTGTTCGGAGTTTGGAGCACCTAGGAGAAAATGGTTAGGGGTTGGCGGTTCGTCAGTGTATTCGTCTAGTGGTATGTGCGTCAACGGTCGTGCATTAACTATGTTTTCTGCCTCGCACATGAGGCTGTACAAACAGTGCTCTTGAAGGGTTTCGTCGTTCAGCGCATGTCCCATTGTACGTTTCACGCTACGGACAAGTCGCTCCCAGCAGCCACCAGCATGGGGATTCAGGGGGCAATTGAAAACCCATTCGATGTGTTTGTTCGCCAGTGCATTAGATATTTTGCCATTCTCGAACTCAATCCTCTGGCGTCTCAACTGTTTGTCAGCTCCGATGAAGTTTGTGCCATTGTCGGAGCGGATGCGCACTGGTGTTCCTCGGCGGTTTATAAAGTTTCGTATGCACATGAGACAGGCATCCGTTGACAGATCCTTGGCGAGTTCTAAATGTACTGCTCGGATCGTAAGGCAAGTAAATAGCGCGATCCAACGCCTCTCGCTTCTTCTGCCAAACGCGACTGTAAACGTACCCATGTAGTCCAGACCGACGTATGTAAATGGCCTTACGAAGGGTGTAAGTCTATCTACCGGAAGTTGGCCCATTTGTGGGAGATTCGGCTTGGCCCTTTCCCTTACGCAAACTTGAAATCTTCGCGCAGCACGACGCACCTCTGCTGTTGTGGAATCCAATATCGCCGCCGTATCTCCGCGATTATCGTGCCTTCATTTTGATGCTTCCAGATTTTGTGATAGTAATCTACCACGAGTTCGGTGACGTGATGGCGTTTCGGCTGTATTATCGGCCGACGTGAATGTGTGGGGATAGCTGTTGCAGCATCTATTCGTCCCCCTACCCGTATCACTCTTACTTCATCTAGCGCCGGTGTGGGGGTTTTCAGCGAGCTGCTCCGTTCCCAATTCTCTCCCGCCATCAGCGAAATGCCAAATGAACAGCTGATAAATGTAAACAAATGAAATTGCAATAAACAGAGATGCTTCCGCCGATAGTATTCACAATTGAACGCTGAGCTGCCGCCGTGTTTGAAAAAATCGTTCAATGTTATAATGAATTAAACAGTGTATAATTATATAGCAAACATCTTAAAACATATATTTAGAAAAGTAGTATTATTATAAAATATTTTAGTTACTTTATCACATCAGTAATATAAAATAGAATAAATAATAAACAAAGCGACGTTGAGTTCAGGTAGCGTACAAATTTTCCGCTGAAAAAATTGCGGAAAGTTGCCAACTGTTGAGCTGAGCGGAACTACTCAACTGTGCATGTTTGGAAGATCTCTGAAGTCTAACCCTGGCATGCAGTAAGCGGTCTCTAGTCACTAATAGTGACTTTTGGAGGTGAACTTGGATTTTGAGACTATTTGGTATATTCAGTACGCTTTCTCACGTCTCTAGTCTCAAAAATAAGTCACTAATTTGTCAGCTGGCTAAGAGCAGGTCACAAAAATAAAAATATGGAGGAAAAGATCATTTCTTTCCATTTTATTAAAAAAACACGCAAAAATGAAGCGAGGAAATTTGTTCAACAGCAATTTCATTAGGAAATAAACCAAAATTCTTTAATATCATAAAAATTCATTGAAAAATAATAATTTTTTTGTTTTTAAAACATTTAAATCTAACGACTATTCAAACAAATTAAACTAATAAAAAGTACTAAATAAAAAATCCTCTACGCTCGGGGAGGACTCGAACCCGGACCCTCTCGACCGGCAGCCTAATGCTTTGACCATTCGGCCATTGCGTCTCTTTGGATGGCGCGGGCGAAAGGCATACATAAACGCTATTAGTTGACTGTCTGTGTTTGTTTTCACCACACATTTTTGGTGAACTTTTTGTGAGTCTCTCCCACTGAATACCCAAATCATCTCAAGTCACAAAAATAGTCACTAATTGCTAATCTCAAATTTAGTGACTTGATATGAGACTGAATTACTGAATCCCAGAGTAAAAACTCATTCCATTTCTTCCTAGTGTCCTGATCGACTTTGTCCGTCACTATCGAGATGAGCATATCCTGAGCAATTTGCGACTCAGAACCAAGTGACAGCAACGAGTTGTACAGGGCTGATGCATTGTCTATGAGACTACGCAAATGTTGCGCATTCGATTTGGAAACATTCGGCAAGTTGAAGAGGGAATTTATATTATCCAAAAAGACGAGCGTCGGGTTGTCATAGCGAGCTTTAAGAAGTTCGAGTGCATTCTGATAATTTTCAGAAGAAATATGAAATGCCTTAACAGTTTCTAAGGCCGCTCCCTTGAAACAATTAAGCAGTTGGTTGAACTTCTCGATAGAAGACAAGCTAGGTTGATTATCAATCACTTGCTTAAATGACGTTACGAAGTTTTTGTATTCGGAGTACTTGCCAGTCGTGGTAGCTTCATGGATGTTGAATGAGAAACGCAGGGCGAAGCATCGTCCACGGTTGTATTATGGGCGTCTGCACCCAATTGCTCCTTAATGCACCTTAATAGCGACGTGTGCATCTTCGATTTCACTTTTGGTGTCCCGCTGGGCTTCGTCTGGATCCATCTTCTCCATTTCGGTCTGCACTGTCATTACCTGCTTGAAGTAGGCTTCTAAGATATATAAACGACAATTTAGTTCAGCTGACGAGACTCCAAGTTTTGTATCAACTCTGCTGCGAATGCGGGTTATGTTCCGACGAAGATTAGTACGCTGCTGCTTAAGAGTTTCTAAGTTGGACATTTTGGTGATACAAATTAATAATTATTAATTTGTATCACCAAAATGTCCAACTTAGAAACTCTTAATTATAATTAATTGTCGTTTAGTCTTAATACATAGGTTCCGCAACTCGAAAATCAACTGCTTTATAATTCGTATCGACTAAACTTTCTTATGCAGAAGTACTAACTGCATGAACACCCTCAATGTATGTATGTAAAACACTGCTATATTTTGTGCCTTAATACAAAGGAGTGTAGCGGTAGGCTATGACCAAATTGAACAACGAGTAATGCGACGATGTAAAAATGTGTACATGGTTTCTATGCGAAATATTTGACTTATGCAAAGCCACCCTGCCAGCCACGGCTCACCACTTTCCCCTAAAATTCAAACGATTTACTAACACATTCACAACTTTTTAGTCATCTCACCCACACACTTACAAATTTTTTGTTTGAACTGTCAAAAAATGTCCCTTTGTTAGAGCTACATACCCGATAATAATTCGTACTCTAACAAGAATTCTCTGCGTTAGAGCGAGCAAGTTAGAAACATCAGAGTTTGATGACAGTATACATACTGTGAAGAAATGTCACTACGACTTAGTCACATTCTTAAGGTATGTGTTGAGGCTTTTTATATGTTTATAAATTTTAATTGATATTTTTGCTTGTTTACAGATTCACTATCAGCACCTTCAACGCTTGCATCTTCATCGCCAGGAGCACCATTAGAACCTTCTGCACTCAGCTTCTTCATCGCCAGGAGCACCACCAGTACCTTCTACCCTCAGCTCCTTCATCGCCAGGAGCACCATGAGTACCTTCCGCCCTCAGCACCTTCAACGCCAGGAGCACCTTCAAAGTGTAGGTCCAACTTGTCAAATTTTGCAAAGTTGTAAGAAAACTTAATTTTTCTGAACCACCATAAATGATTTGCAACTGTTAATATATATCAAAAGAAAGGTAAACCGATTACCTTTCTTTTGATTATAATATTGTTAAAACCGCTTAACTTTTTTATAGAAATTTTGCAACTTTTGAAACCGTCTATATATAAGTCGAAAAAACGCAATCAAATTTTGCAAAGTTGTAATGAGACTGAATTTTTGTGAACCATTATAAATGATTTGCAACTTTTAATATATATCAAAAGAAAGATAAATCGATTACCTTTCTTTTGATTATAATATAATTAAAATCGCTTAACTTTGTTATAGAAATTTTCTAACTTTTTAAACATCTATGTGCAAATGAGTAATACTAATAATAAGAAATTAAGCCAGCGCATATGTATGTATGTAAAAATATATTTATTAATGTTAATTACAAGTTTTATTCATAATATTGGTTATTAAGTATGTATATTATGCATTTTGAAAATAAATTTTGCAAAATAAAAATCAAAATATTTTAGGATTTTTTATTTAAAGTTTCTAAGGTTATTTTGAATTCGCTGTGAAGAGAATGCAACCCTGAGCCGGCAGAAGGGGGCAATGCTAGACGAGTGCAGCTATATGTTTTCCTTACGAAGTATCTGAATGAGTGCGACAGTGATGCAAGGCTCACACGTACAGGGGGAAAGTGGTGACAATCTGCACACCGCCCATACAAATGTCACCAGTTTTGTCACCAGTTTTGAAGTGACCGAAACCCGCGGTTTCACCAGATTTTTCACCACTTTTGGCTGGCAGGGCACTTGGTTGTGGTGGCGTGATTTCAATCACCGCTATCGCCAATGCAATGATGCTGATGGACTGCAAGACCAACAATAAAGACTTCTGTACGAAGTGGTGCGATAATAACGTACCGCTAACAACAACGCTCCTACAGCGATGCCTGAAGAACAATAGAAAATAGCGGTGCGGTTCTGGCAGGCTATCAAGGCGCATCAATTGCAGGTGATATCGATAGAAGCTATGCTTCTTCTTATGAGCACGCTTGTGTCAAATTATCGTCTGTTTTGCTTTGTTTACATATCCGTGTATACATACACATATACGTCAATATACACCCTGCAAACAAATGCTACCGAAATCTTTAAGAGTATCGGAAATTTGTTACGATTCTTTTAGGAATCTTTAAAGAAAAACATATCAAGCGGTTGATAAGAACTAGTAAAGAACTTGTGTACGATTTCTTAAAGAAAATTCTTAACAAAATTGTGAAACCTTTCAGATTTCTAAGAAATCCTGGTATGCAGGGTATACATATACATACGAATACGAATACATAAAGATGTTGATGACACAAGGAGTTCATACCAACGGTAAATGTTGTTTTTGTACGATTGCTACAACCTGTAGTTATTGAATTATGGCAGGCTATGTATGTACATGTGCAAATGAATTTTATGTACTATACTAGATGTACTTATTTATGTATAATGAGCGATAACTGGTGTTTTAATATACAAAGACTGGCTTCTGTTAAAGTGCTGGGCCGCAGTTTTGTAAATGCAGCAAGCGATTTCCGTGCAAAGTGTTTGGAGACAATGGCCTGCTACGCAATGTTAGCGCTCTGGGAAACAGCTCCTTGTAATCTCGAATGCAATTTCCGCAGAGGTGTGAAAATTTACGGGATTTTAATTCCAATAGAATCCCGTGCCCGACGTTGGGCGCCAAAATGTGTGATCAAGAGCCTTTTCTTGATACGTAAACTGCTTTAAAGTTGCAGGGGTGAAAACCTTGAAATTAAAACACTGACCGTCTAGTTTCGCTGTCCAAATTCAACTGTTTTACAGTGTTACCAACCTCTCAGAAAGTTTCCCCCCAAATATTTTTGAAAACCCCCTAAAATTTGCCTAAAATCAACCAAAATCCCCTAAAAAACACGTTTGATTAGCGCATAGAAAAATTCATTTATTAAACAATATAATATAATTTTATATACATATGTGCATATACTGCAATTGAACGACTTCAGTTTTTTTACTTATACATATGTATGTATGTACATATTTAAAGCACATTAATTTCTAACTCTCTTAAAATTTCAAACAAGTCGTCAGCTTCTCGTTGATCAGCTGCGTTATTATTTTTGAAATCGTACATTTTTACATGGAATAATTTCAGCATTTTAGAAGACGGATTAAATTTAACACATGAACTGCAGTCTCTCTGTAAGCTGAATCTTACCATCATTAAACTTTGGAGCAAATCCACGATACCATAAGTCGAAAATGCACGTTTTACACTTGCATTTGAAATTGGGGCAGTTAGTAAGGCGAAAGCAAACTTTGCAATATTTTTAAAACGTTAATGTTCTGCAGAATCGCAATCATCGTAAACTTCTGCATAGAAATGAATTGAATTATCAAGATTAGACCATCCCTGGGATTCAGTAATTCAGTCTCATCTCAAGTCACTAAATTTGAGATTAGCAATTAGTGACTATTTTTGTGACTTGAGACGATTTGGGTATTCAGAAGGAGAGTCACAAAAAGTTCACCAAAAATGTGTTGTGAAAGCAATCACAGACAATCAACTGATAGTTTTTATGTATGCCTTTTGCCCGCGCCGCTCAAAGAGACGCAATGGCCGAGTGGTCAAAGCATTAGGCTGGCAGCCGAGAGGGTCCGGGTCCAAGTCCTCCTCGGCCGAAGAGGATTTTTATTTTTTTTATTTAGTATTTTTTTATTAGTTTTATTTTTTTAACAATCTTTAGATTTTAATGTAAAAAAAAATGCAATACATTTGTATGATATTAAAGCATTTTGGTTTATTTCCTAATGAAATTCTTGTTGAACAAATTTCCTCGCATTTTCGCGTTTTTTTTAATAAAATGGAAAGAAATAAGTTTTTCCTCCATACTTCTATTTTTGTGACCGGCTCTTAGCCAGCTGACAAATTAGTGACTAGAGGCGTGAGACTAGAGACGCCAGACAGCGTACTGAATACCAAATAGTCTCAAAATCCAAGTTCACCACCAAAAGTCACTATTAGTGACTAGAGACCGCTGACTGAATTCCAGGGCATGTTTTATTATGTAATTTATTCCACTCTGACTCAATATCGTTTTTATCGCCATACAAATCAGTTCTATGGAAATGGGTGAGAATATAATTAAGACTGGGTCTAATTTGTGATGTAGCAATTTTAGGATGAAGCTCAGCCATCGTTTTGAGTGTCATTAAGTTATCAGGCAATCGGATTTGTATATTTTCAGCTAAAGAGATCAAAAAGCTTTTGCATCTCTCTCGTACATCTTCCAAGTCTTTTAAAGTAATATTTTTAGCAATACCCTCGAATTCATACCAAAGTAAATAGATCCCGTATGCATTATATGAGATTCAAAATCAAAATATGTAAAATTGGCGTCCTTGACTCTCTGCAACTGGCTCGGTACTACGATTTTTTTAAGCAAATCTTTATACATCAAAAACAGATCTTCAAAGAGTTTCATGGGCTCAACTTTATCACTCTGAAACAACATGTATAATTTAATCAGATTTTTTAGTTCATATTTTAAAAACATCAAAAACGCTTTGTATGGAGCTCGTGACATTGTATCATGTAACAGATAAGCTGCGTAACAGTCCTTTATGTGAGTAGAAAAATAACTTTCTAAAGCTTTCCATTGATCTACAATTGTTTCAATGGCATCAAAACGCGCCAGCCAACCAGTGCCACAGAGACCTTGATTCTTCTTACAGTTTCGACCATAATACATCTCCTCATACATTTTTTTGTATTATTTCCAGCGCTTGGGACTATTCCAAAAAAAGTTATGTGCTTCTCTAACAAAATGATCAAGGCGACTGGGAAGTACAGCAGCTGCGTTTTCTGCACACAAATGGAGAGAATGACAAACACATTGTATAACAATTAGATCGCTCAACGCATCACGTTTAAAAATAGCAGTTACAGAGTTATGCTTTCCCCACCATGAAACTTGCACCATCAACACCAATTCCAACCATATTTTGAATTTGTAAATTGTCTTCTCTCAACTGAGACTTTATCGCTTCGTGTACAGTTTTCGCATCGCAGTTAATTAATTTAATTTGCCTATAAAAAGTAGTTACCACTTCTCGTTTTCTTACGGAGAAAAATCGTATCATGATACACAATATATTTTGAGTTGAAGCATCAGTACTTTCATCAACTGTTATTGAATACGGAGAATCCCCTATTTCTTCAATAAGTTCACTAAGCATGCACGGTCCTAGTATATTCTTGATCAGCATGGTACATTTAGTCCGGTGTAGTTTCAATTTTGCTAATGTATCCGATAATGGATCCAATTGAGGCAACAAACTAACCATATGATCTACTACTTTTAACGAGCAATGTTCGGCAATAAATGCAGTTATCAGTCACTGCGGATTTAAAAGTGGAATCCAACTTTTTACTTTGAAGAGCGGATTTGTCTTTTAGTACCGCATTCTCGTGTTTCTTGCTTCTAGAATATTGAACCAAATCCTTTTTATGAGCTGATAGTGAACGCCGAATCCGATCGTCCAGTGGGATCAGGTGCGATCCAAGCTGTTAATAATAATAATAATTTTATATAAATGAAGAGGTATACATATATGTATATTAAAAACCTTTAAGTTCATCTTCACTTTCCCACTTTTTTGTATATTTTTGGCAATAGCCGGTAGAAACTTTGAATGCTTTCGACATTTTCTGCCATTACCACCAATTTTAAATACTAGAAAGACAACATCGTAATCGATTAATTGGAAGATAAATGTTGCCCTATCGAACATCCATATATTTTTATGGCCTGTAAGTAGGAATGGTCGATATTTAAGAAAGTATAAATATCAGGAATCGATTTAATTCATTTCATGTAAAATCGATATGGCGATATATCGGGCTGAGCAATACCGATATCGGAAAAATCGATGTTGAAAATCCTACTCCCAATTGAATAGAATGTTAGACCTGCCTGTCGACTCACCTAATTGTGTTATTTCCATCTTGTATATTTACTGAGGATTAAAACGGCATGGTCGACTAAAGCGGTTTGTCAAACTTAAGAGCTAAATAAATCACACAAGCTGCTGATCAAACCTACTTTAGTATTTTCCCATACACTTTTTTGTAGATCAAAAATAAATTTCAACTTAAATATCGATATTGCGGGTAAAGTATCAATGTCTTCGATATATCGACCTTGGAATATCGATTCAAAAAATCGATTATCGTGCCATGAAATATCGATATTCAGAATAATCGATACGATATCGAACATTCCTAGCTGTAAGCAGCTCGATAAATCGATAAGCAATCATTTTTTTATACAATTACGCAAAAAAGATGGGTTTTTATTTGCCGTAACAAAAAATCTCATCACTTAGGAAATTAAATTCAACGAACCAATAGTAACAGCCCTACTCCGGTTTTGCAATAGAATGACAATTGATCATCCTTCATTGTCGTGATTTTGCCATTGTCATTGCACGTTGGCATTCCTAAAAAAAAATGACAAGCGAAAAGCTTCTGTCAACTTACCATGCATGGTGAAAAGTTCATTGTTGTAGACACAGCTGGTCAACGCTATTATTTGCAAAAAATATGAGCGGTGTAACACCAGAAAAGTGAGTATTTGTGTGAAATAAATAAATTCGTATATTTATAACATTTATAAACATTTTAGACGTGCAAAATATGAGCGGACGACGGAGGAGCAGCTGCAATTTTATGTGCAGTTTTGTAGGGAGCATCCGGAGCTGCAAAAAGGAAAAAATAATCCGTGCTCCCCAAAACTGATACAATCGCTCTGGACGCAGATGGCTGACAGCCTAAACGCCATGCGTGGTCCCACCCGCTCCGTAGCAAAGTGGAAAGATGTATGTTTTGTATATTTACATACATACATATATATGTATTTATATCTTTCATTTATGCATGAATACTGTAGGGTTTGTATTTGTGTTATTACCTTTTATTGTACTGTGTTCATTTCAACTTTGTAATTTTGGAAATTTTAGATTTATGTGATTTTTGTAGTTCGTCAATCAAATAGAAAATTTTTATTATTCAAACTTTTCTCGAATTGCTAACAATATAAAAATAAATTAAGTTTTGTTAACTTTTAATTAAAATATTAAAAAGAAATCTTTGGAATCTACTACACATTTGGCGATCCTGCCAGGAGCCGAACCTGGATTCTTCTGATATTGCGCATTATTACCAACAAGCAACTTACCTTTCCGCAAGCGTCTTTCGATTGCTCAAGTAACATTCATTTCCGGAACTTCTGTTTCAACGCTGGAAATTTTATTATTTTGCTTCGGTTCATCAGTTTCTGCCGCCGCTGCATCATCAACGGCCAACGTAAGTAACCTCTCACCGGTTAGTGCGACAGTATTCGTGTTCTTGAATTCGATATCAGCTTCGTTGCCAACAACCAATTACACCGATTAACGGTCAGCAAGTTTACTTTTTCTTGATGGCCTTAGTGTCACTAGAGGCTGTTTAAAATATTTTGTCTGTGGTAATGAACTGATCGGCATCGCCCAGGTGTGCTTATAACACGGGCAGTAAATGTAATAGAAGCAGAGCAGCAACTACCAACTTTATCATTGAAAACAGTTAACAGAGTAACATCAATATTATCGTTATCTGCAGATCAAACAACAGCAACAAAAATAATGGCAACATATCGTAGAATAATTTTATAAATTGTTGAGCTTTACTACTTACATATATATACATATATATTGTACTTAATTTATTATGCAATTATTTATCTCTTCAATCAGTAACCATTTTTTT
>NW_016157814.1:175122-181975 GCF_001687245.7 Rhagoletis zephyria | reverse complement strand
TATCGGCTAAACACTTTAAATTGTGAACTTCCCTTTCGAGATTTTTTATAGCACCAAACTAGTGTAGCATGACAGCTAAGCAAAACAAAATGTGCACACAATATTAAGTAAAAAGTTCAATATACTTTTGGCAATAACTAGGCCAAAGTACTCAAATCAATTTAGCTTGCGCTGCACTTCTCCAATAACATAAACTCGATTGAACCCATATACATTTATGTATGCATGCACAACAACGTAGAATCATAAGCATGACTAACAACTTAGAAATGTAAGTTTACTCATAAGGTAGATTGTAAGCATATAAAAGAACGGCGATGAGCCGAATAAAACATTCCAACTTTAAGACTCAACGTTTTTACTTGCGTTTTACTTTTGGAATCATTGTGGGGCATTTTAATGCTCACCTAAATGCGGCTGTAGAGCTAAGAAAATACTAAACTTCTTCCAATATTTACATGGCGATCCTGCCAGCTCAAAGCTAGATCCTGCCAGCTCAAAGCTAGATCCTGCCAACTCTATCAAGACCCTGCCAGTACATTATGGAAGAGGAATACGTTCCGGAAGGATCGAAAAACGCAGAAGAATACCCCAAATACATCCCTACAAAAATTGTAATAGGACCCAAACCAATATCCCTAGAGGAATACCGGCAAAGGCAAAACCGCCAAAAAGCTAACTTACAAGAGTTTAGGCAACGAATAAGCTGCGAACATAAACCCAAAAAACGTGGAGGTAGAAAGCGAAGGCACCAAAAAGAATTGCAGAACTACAGCGAATAATTAACATCAGTCGCGGGCAACAAAAGAAGAAGTTGATAACCAAACTAAAAGATCTGCACAAAAATGGGTGGAACCCAGCAACAACAAAACGCAGAACCACCAAAAGGATCATTAGGAAATTTATAGTATGAACAGGGAAACCACCTTAGTAGACGTCATAAATCCAAAAACTAGGGAAGAAGAAACAAGGAGAATGTTAGCACAAACAAGATAGCTATACCTAATAAAAATACAAAAAAAAATTTTTTTTATTAAATTAAAAAACAACAACTAATAATAAAAAGGAAAATTGTTTTTCTCATTCATTTTTTTTTTTCAACCGTAAAATATTATTAACAAAAAAATGACTTGGTGGAAAATTGCACTAAACGGCATATTAATAGGAATAGCAGGATACGAAGTAGGAAAAGAAACCTCAGGTGAAAACACCTACGAAACTAAAGTAATTAAATATCAACCACATCCTATCGTAGAAAACAAGGAAGAAGTTCCCGATAAGTGGTTGACCGCTTTTGCATGCGTAGCTACATGTTTAATTGTCGCAATGGTAATCTTGATAAAAAATTACATTAAAAACAAATTGAGACAATTAAACAATGTACAACAACGGTATAACTCTCTCAATAAAAAGAAACAACTTTCAAAAATGCCAAAAGTTTTAAACCAGAAATGAATCAATGGAAAGAAATCCATGACACGTTAACTGACGAAAAAACTAAAGCTAGTAAATCATACAAATGTATAAATAAGAGTATTCCTATAACAACGGAAACTATAGTAAAACATTTGAACATAATCTTGGAAGCCCTTAATAACATTAGACAGGTGATCAATGTAGAAAATCGCATACTTACCACAGAACACCAAAAGGAAGCTTACCAATTTTTCATTGCAGTACGAGATAAACTTGTATCTTCGTTAGCTAGACACAATATAGAAGTAACAATACCAACCACATTAGAGGAGAATCTCCAGGTTGATTTTAACTTACTTCTGTAGAACGCGTCCGAAGCCGGACTCCATCACCCTCTTTAAGTCAAGGGGAAGACACCAAAAAAGTAAACATCCCAACCATAAACGTCACAATGGAAATTTGTTTTTATGCGTGTTATTAATAAAAGATCATTGCAACAACCATACGAAGGACCTTATAAGGTTGTTGAAAAAAACAAAAAATATTTCAAACTTGAAGTAGATAATGAGGTTAAAACAATTCTGATAGACAGACTAAAACCAGCAATCATTGAAACAGAACTAATACCAGAAACAAACACTAATACAATGAATAACACAACATCAAATAAGAAACGAGTTACTTTTAATTTATATAACATTAATTCTCTAGAAGGGGGAGTATTGTAGGGTTTGTATTTGTGTTATTACCTTTTATTGTACTGTGTTCATTTCAACTTTGTAATTTTGGAAATTTTAGATTTTTGTGATTTTTGTAGTTCGTCAATCAAATAGAAAATTTTTATTATTCAAACTTTTCTCGAATTGCTAACAATATAAAAATAAATTAAGTTTTGTTAACTTTTAATTAAAATATTAAAAAGAAATCTTTGGAATCTACTACAAATACATTTGCATACACACATTATTTCGCAGACATTAGCGGCGTGGAAAAATCAGCTACGCTGCAGAGCACGAAAAGTGCATGTGGATGTAATTGGAACCGGTGGGGGACCACGGACGGAAATTTATCAAATCGTCGCACTTTTTATATCAACACAAACATATGTTTCTGCCTTGTCACCTGCCCAAAAGGTCATGACAATAAAAATGACAATTGGCATGATTCGAGCTTTTGAATTTTGCTGCGAATACCAAAAAGCTGCAATTGTCATGTTTATATCAATTGTCATCGCGGTGAGTTTTGTCAGTGTGGCGGAATAGGGCTGTAAGCATACAATTTTTCCCCCTAAAGATTACCCTAAAAAAAATGTCCCCCCAAAACATCCTCTGTTTACAAAATTCCCCCCTAAATGTGGGGGGAAATCTCTAAGTTGGTAACACTGCTGTTTTATTATTCAAAGGCATTAGTTCAAGGTTCATAGAATACAAGGTTACGACATCAGCCATGGCCGCCATCTTGATGACGTAGATGGCTAAATTTTTGGAGTTGCCAGATTCCAAAAAAATTATCTTATAAAAATACACTATTTTAGTCAAAAATACATCAAGTTTTATTTCAAATATGTGTAACCCTGATATTGACCGTTTGACAATTTGCGTCGAAGTTTGTGCTTTTTTCTGTGTCTTTGAGTTTCGTGGCAAAGCTTATTATAACAACATAAAATGTTATAACTTCACGTGAAACTGGATTAACATAATATTCGTACAATAGTGACAAATGAAATGTAAATTGAATGCAAGTTGAAATTTGCTGGTGATTTTATTCTTGAAAGTGATCAGAACGCACTCGCGTATTTTTAAATAAAAGGCTTCATAACATTGCCAAAATTTCGCTACAGAAATTGCAATTCATCTTTAGACATACGGTAAACTTAAATTACCTTTTTCAGTGTAATTTTTGCAATCAAAAACAGCGCACTTAAATTTTAAATAATTTAAATAAACTCAAAGACACAGAAAAAAGCACAAACTTCGACGCAAATTGTCAAACGGTCAATATCAGGGTTACACATATTTGAAATAAAACTTCATGTATTTTTGACTAAAATAGTGTATTTTTATAAGATAAATTCTTAGGAATCTGGCAACTCCAAAAATTGAGCCATCTACGTCATCAAGACGGCGGCCATGGCTGATGTCGTAACCATTTATTCTATGAACCTTGATTTAAATTTATGACAGAAATGGAACGTGCTGAAATACCCACATATCTATGTACATTTGTGCCTCCGACCCAACAATTACATTTATTTAATATGTTTACATTGAATATCAATCCTTATTCCCAGTGTTGCCAACTTTTGAGTTCCAAAAACACCAAAACTTGGGGAGAAAAGCGTTTTACCTTACTAAAAGCAGTGATTCTTTTTTTTGTCTCAAAGGATACTTTTTTTCATAACAGCTTGTATTTAAAAAGAGGAAAAAAAATAAACAATATTTAGAAGTATAAATCAATACACAAAACTTTTTCTCATGCTTACGAAGTAATACCGAAGTACTGCACATTAAAACTGGTATATCTCGAAAAAGAAAAATCCAATCGCAACAAACGAAAAAATGAATGTAGATTCTTTCAAATTCAGTGCTGCCACAGCTTTGAATATTTCATATTTTAACTATCTAAGAGAAATTCGAGGCCAGAAGAAAAGCACTAAAAAAGGCACTAGGCACTAAACAATTTTTTTGGCGTTTTAATTTTCAAAAGGCACTAAATCTAGTGCTTAAAGCACCAATTTGGCAACTATGCTTCTTCTATAATACATTATTTAAAAAAAACACGGAAACTTGCATGCAGTCAAAAGTAAATAATATAAATTTTTTTCGCTCCTGCCACGGATGCCTTTTTTTTCATGCCGTGTGCCGCGCGGACTCGCAGCGAGCGTGGTGCAACCAAAGAACGGAAAAAAAAAATGAAATTTATAGAGTCCGACCGATTAATCGGCATCGGCACAAAATTGAGTATCGGCATCGGCCTTTTTTCGGAGTTTCTTTGCCGATTCTTTGGAATTTGTTTTCAAATGTTCAGGTGAAGCGACAGCCCACATTAAAAAACATTTGCAGACAGCTCACAAAAATGATTTTTTTTTTTTTTGTTGAAGGTGTTTCACGTTTTTTCCATAGAAAAGTATGTGCGACAATTTTCTTTTATATGGAGAACACTGCCAGCAAAAAAAAATTGCCAAAAATTAACCGGATTTTATAGCAGCTTGAAACTTGCACTTCATTATACTAGAATGAAATGGTCTGCAAAACTGCATACCAAAATTCTGATTAAAGAGTTTGAAATTTTGGTGAAAATAAGCAGAATTTTTCTAATGTTTTTATAAAAAAAATAATAAACATTAAATAAAAAAGACAAAATTGGTCAAAATATCGCAATTCTTTTATTTTGTGGACCACTATATGTATGTACATGTACATACAGTGATGGAAGGAATAATATCAACTTTTTATTTTGACCAGTTTTGGTTATATTTCCTGTGGTTATTTAATGTTTAATATACACAGGTACACACTACTATGTACTATGTACATAAATATGTACTTTGTTAAGGACTGAATTTGTTGTTTTTGTTCTTTTTATTAAAAAACTATTTATAATAAAAATGGTTCTTATTGCTTTTGCATTATAAAAATCGTATTTTCATTTATTTTATTCATTTGTTTTCCAATTTCATTTAATTGTTTATTTTTAATTAATTTTATTAAAAAATACATAGCCGATAGCCCCAGCAGCTAGCGCTACCTTACTGTTTAAATTTATGTGGAATTTTTTCGCAGAATTCTATAAGTTCAGCCCGATATCGCTTCGTACTCTCTGCGCTGCATTTATATACTGCGGTTGTGTTAAAGCGTTTTGCTCGCTGAGGTCACTGCAATCGTCCATTGTCGGTTCATAATTTGCAATGAAATCTGCTTTGTAATGTATACAAATGTTGTGTATTGCACAACAAACATTGACAATTTTTGCCGCCTTCTTTGGAGTGTAATGGAGCTCTCTCGCACCGAGAAGACACCTCCATCTACCCTTTAACACACTATTTGTGCGTTCAATTACGTTGCGGCACTTCGAGTGCACTTCATTAAATCTACTTTCAGTAGAGCCTTCGTTTGGAACCCTGTGTGGTGTCAAGAGCCATGGCTCTAAAGGGTAACCAGCATCTCCTGTTAAAATTTGTTATAATATTAATTATAAGCAATATTTATATATTTTTTAATTTTAAAGTTTTTACCTAGTAGCCAAAAGTTGGTTACTCCTCGCAAGTAATCCTGCTCAAAGTGTGCTCTTAAATCGCTTGTATTCCAAATAAAGGAATCGTGGGAAGCACCGGGGTGGGATGCATCCACGTAGCGGACTTTTAGTTCATGATCGCAGAGCTGTAAAAAGTGAATACCTATACCTATATGTAATAAAAAATCGACATCTATTGAAAAAACTTACAAGCATCACATTTAAACTGTAATTTCCCTTTCTATTATAGTAAAGATGTTTATTTTCAGTGGGTGCTATGATTCGCACATGCGTTCCATCAATGCATCCCATTACACCGGGAAAGCCATGCCTTACATATAAAGCTTGGGCAATTTTTCTTTTTTCTTCGGCTGTCTTTGCTACTTGAATCCACTTTGGGCACAGATGCTTCTCAAAGATTTCCAGCACTTCAGTAAGAATTTTGCTTAAACTAGACTGTGCTACGGAAACGTCGTGGTCCTTACCGACTCCCGTTTGGTAGCCACCTTCAGCAAAGAAGCGCAATACTCCACTCAGCTTTACTATGGGGGAAACGGCGAACTGCTTTTTGGCTGGCAGAACGTGCGTCGTCAAAACTTCCAACAAATATTGAAACGCGGCCTTATTTACCCTATAATATTTCACAAATCTAAAGAAATAACACTTAGTAAAAGTACAAAAAAATACATTTTTTATTTACAAGGAGTCCGGCAATTCTAGCGGATTCGCCTGGTCACGCAAATTTCTTCTTGCTACTTTTGGTGGAACCATTTCTTGCTCCTCTTCGTGCATTAAAAGCCGGAAAGCAATGCTAAACATGTTTTTTTTATCGAAAATTTACACTTTTACGAGAATTTTTGTAAACGCAGTTGATATTTACATTTGATTTGAAATGTCAAAAGCGAGCAAACAGCTGATTTCGAAAATTCGAAGTTCTTTTCCCTAATTCTGCTTTTCCCGGTAAGTATGGAATAGGAGGATTTTTTTTTTTGGGAAAAATTATTTCCTCGGGAAAAAAATTCTGGAGAATATTCAGAATCGGGCTGTATATGTTCCTAAATATCTTTTGCTTAGCACCATATAAAAAGTGTTTTATGCAATGTACATAAATGTGATATATGTACATATATTTTTACACATACATATGTATGTATGTACATACATGTGTATGTAATGTTGCATAACAAGCCAATTAATTCAATTA
>NW_016157814.1:162420-175097 GCF_001687245.7 Rhagoletis zephyria | reverse complement strand
CCTAGCATATAAGTTCTTATGCATTGAGTGCAAAAGAGGGTATTTTAGTACAAAACGAAATGAAATTATCAGCCCGATTCTGAATGACAACTCTCGGGGAATTTTTTCTCTTTTCCCTTTCCTCCTATTCTGAATGGCATATGTCGGGGATTTTTTTCTCTTTTCCTTTTCCTCCAATTCCAAATAAACTTCGAAAATGGGAATTTGTTTCTCGCGTAAAAAGTAGCTATTACGAATGTGAAAAAAAGGGAGATTGTGTTGACATTTCTGGAGAATTTTTCCGCTAAGAAATTTAAAGAGAGTCCTTATCAAAAATGTAAGTAATTAAATTTTTGCATAATAAATGGAATATTTATTATTATTTACTTTTATTAAAATGATTACTAATAACATTATTATTACACCCAGGTCAAAAACAACCAATAAACATCAGATCGAGCTGCTTTTAAGTCGCATGCAAGCGCACCCAGACATTGCGCGCGGTTTTTTTAAAGGCCAGAAGGACGATGTTAACAAGTTTTGGCGCCAGGTGGAAGAGGATTTAAACTCAGCAGGGCCACCAATGAAAAATGTGTGCGAATGGAAAAAGGTAATGATGATAAGCTACTTGAGGGTATAAGAATTAAAAGTGCAATACATATTTCAGGTTTGGGCTGATCAAAAAAAATACGTACGGCGAAAGGCGGCCCAAAATCTAAAAGCCAGCAAAGGAACTGGTGGAGGACCCAACATGGAACAAAAATTGTCGCCTACTGAAGAAGCCATATACGAGTTAGTTGGGATGAAGGAATCTGTGGAGGGTGTATCAAATACACTCAAGTTTGGCCTTTCAAGTCATGTGACAAAGTCACCTGCAGATAATTCCACAGCAGAGAATGATATACTCGATAGCACTATTGAAGAACTTGAGGAAGTTACTCCGTATCAGCCGCCAACGAAAAAAAAACGCAACACTCCGCAAGGCGAGCCAAAAAAGCAAAATAGCTATACTAACGATATGTTTGTACAGGAAATCGGTGTGCAGAAAGAGGTGTGTGAGTCAATAAAAGAGGCTGTGACGGGTTTAAAGGACCAAAAGGAAATTACAAAAAAAATTTTTTTTTTTTCTTTTGTTTTTTTTTAACTCCGTGAAATGAACTGATTTTATGAATTAATATATTTATTTGTAATTTTTTATGGAATCGACATCGGCATCGGCCGATTCTTTCCCCATAAGCATATTTATATATGTATGTATGTATGTATTTATGTATGTACATATGCATGTATTGTGTCTTTACAGAGAAAAATAAGTAAAGAGGATAGTACAAACGTTTGTGCTAAAGAAACAAAAAACAACTATGCACTTTTTAACACCCCCAAAATAGTTTGCTACTTGTAGCAGTTGTGCTGTATACTTGAACTAAATATAATCCTTGGTGAAAATGTATTTGTGGATTGTTGTTGAAGGACATATGTACATATGTATGTATATATGAATGTATATGTATATGGAGATATGGGAAAATATCTAAAACTTTGACGTTGCGTTGGCGTTGAATTTCAATGCAGCCGTCCACATAGCCCAAATTTGGCAACGCTCACGCCAACACAAAACAGAAAGATCGCGTGCGTCGGTCGTCAGCTGTTGCAAGTCTGTTTGCCTGTATAATCTGCTTGCCTCATATGTACGGTGACCATTCGTCCCTTATTTTAACCCCCTGTCGTTTATATATTTTTTTTGTCCTTTACTTCTTAAACTGTCCTTTAAACCAGCTCTGCATGTTTCAGATGTAAATTTTTAAACCAGAATATGAAAAAAAAAAATGTCCCTTATAAAATATAATGAAAACCCTCGCCAGTTTGTTTCGTACCCCACTTAAGGGTTTCTATTTAATCGGTAATCTTTGTACAATCTATAAAACACAGGGAAAGTTGTGCCCAGGGTCGTGTAGCATGCTGAGTTTCCAGTTCCTCTGAAAGAGAACAATAAACCCTCTGCTGCACAGTGGTTCAAAACAAGCATTTAGTGTTCGTAATTCACTGGAGCTTTAATTGTTCACTTAATCTTATATATATTTTTTTTTGTGTAAGCTTACGATATTTGCAAGATACCAGTTGAGCCTGATTTGTGAATTTTTATTTTATTGTATTAAATTTTTTAATGGAAAATGCAGAAAAAGTAGCAATTTCGAGGAAATATATTCTCCGGTTCCAGTTAATAAATGTTACATAACAAAAACTATTTGAAAACAATTGTATGGTTCGCCCAAAACGAAAAAATTGCACAAAAAAATGTTTGAAATGTTCACCAAAATAAATGCTTTTTTTTTTTGGTTCTTAGAGCAACAAAGTTCGCGCCGAATAAATATTTGACAACTATGAGGTGAATACAATTTCAGTAGCTCATGAGGCTAGTGAAATTTTTTACGAATGCATAGAAAATTTTGACAATCGCAAAGATTGTTGATGTGTGTAATTTTTCGTTAAATAAAAGCTTAAATTGATGAATTGCAATCAACGATGGTAGATGTGTTCTTAAAATATTAATTTCACTTCAATTTGTAATATTTTATTCCGCATAAACCTGCGGTTATCAAAAATTTACTGCTGTCAAAAAAGACTTCATTTTACACAGCAGATTGGCAAAACTGTCTCACCATAGTAAAAATATTATTCAACAGGTCTGCCCATAGAACTTTGTTACCGATTCACACACGCCCTTAGTAAAAATTGGTTGAAAAATGAAGGCTCAGGTGAATTATGAACATTTAATTCCAATTTTGAATCACTGTGTGTCGACTTCGGCGTGCAGTATGAAGTATGGTAAACGCATTTTGGCAGCAAAGGATGGCGAAGTGGTGAAAAGGATTTGGCGTCATTTTTCGGAATCGGTTAATTAACTGGTAAATATTTGATTTAAATTACGATATGGGTAAGGTACTTCTATCATACAAGTTTTATGTACGTATTTCCTNTCCAGTTCCTCTGAAAGAGAACAATAAACCCTCTGCTGCACAGTGGTTCAAAACAAGCATTTAGTGTTCGTAATTCACTGGAGCTTTAATTGTTCACTTAATCTTATATATATTTTTTTTTGTGTAAGCTTACGATATTTGCAAGATACCAGTTGAGCCTGATTTGTGAATTTTTATTTTATTGTATTAAATTTTTTAATGGAAAATGCAGAAAAAGTAGCAATTTCGAGGAAATATATTCTCCGGTTCCAGTTAATAAATGTTACATAACAAAAACTATTTGAAAACAATTGTATGGTTCGCCCAAAACGAAAAAATTNTCTTTTTTGATCCTAGATGCATTAGCCATGCAATTTTATTGAATTACAAAACTGCAAACAAATTTTTTTTTTTAAGATTCTATTTAAGTAAAAAGTTTGAAATTTCGGTGAAACATTGCAGAATTAATTTTTATAGTTTTTTTCATAAAGTTGGAAATTTTTTATTATGAGCGTGTGTAAATCGGTAAAAAGTTCGCGCCAAATAAATTATTGACAACTATGAGGTGAATACAATTTCAGTAGCTCATGAGGCTAGTGAAATTTTTTACGNAGGTCGGTTAAAAAATAAAAACTTGTAATTGAAAAAAAATAAAATTGTTGCAACTTTCTTTCTGAATCGGTAACAAAGTTCGCGGCGAGGAAATTTTTGACAGCTATGAGGTGAATAAAATTTCAGTAGCTCATAAGCAATTGGCAATGCATAGAAATTTTTGACAATCGCAAAGATTGACGTGTGTAATTAAATAAAAGCTTAAATTGATGAATTGCAATCAACGATGGTAGATGTTTTCTTAAAATATTAATTTCACTTCAATTTGTAATATTTTATTCCGCATAAACCTGCGGTTATCAAAAATTTACTGCTGTCAAAAAAGACTTCATTTTACACAGCAGATTGGCAAAACTGTCTCACCATAGTAAAAATATTATTCAACAGGTCTGCCCATAGAACTTTGTTACCGATTCACACACGCCCTTAGTAAAAATTGGTTGAAAAATGAAGGCTCAGGTGAATTATGAACATTTAATTCCAATTTTGAATCACTGTGTGTCGACTTCGGCGTGCAGTATGAAGTATGGTAAACGCATTTTGGCAGCAAAGGATGGCGAAGTGGTGAAAAGGATTTGGCGTCATTTTTCGGAATCGGTTAATTAACTGGTAAATATTTGATTTAAATTACGATATGGGTAAGGTACTTCTATCATACAAGTTTTATGTACGTATTTCCTAATCATTTTGAAAAAAATTTCCTTTATTTTACGTTGGTTAATATGGTCACCGTACTCATATGCCTTGCTTATCTACTACACTCTAAAAAGTGCATGTAAAACTACTACTGAAAAGTGTTTATTTTTCAACCAGAATCTGTTCAAGTATACGCACAAGATGTTCAAGATTTGATTTTGAACATGAGTTGTTTAAAATATACACATGAAATGTTTAAAATTACAAACATTTTGAAAGTAAAAATATATTTTTTACAAATAATAAATACTAAGTGCCAGGGGCGCACGCAGGAATATATTTTTGGGGGGAAAGGGTTTATACTTCTAAACATATATCATCAGCAAATACTGAAAATTCGCTATTTAAAATACATTTATGAAAGTTTTATTTACAGTATGAAATAAATAAATAAACTTTTTAAAGTATCATCAATTGCATTTTATTTACATAAAATTTACAAAGGCTCAGACATTTGTAACCGGCTTCAAAAAAGGGGAGGCTATCAATTCTTCGGAGTATTTTTAATTCTTTTATTTATTCCACCGCATAACTTTGCACCGCGTGAACCGATTCCAATAATTATTTTTTTTACCGGAAAGATGGTACCTTAAGGGTCGTCCCATAATTTGGTTTAGATCCGATCATTTAATCATGACAAAATTACGGGTAAAGATGCACTCAACTTTCAAAAGTAATACAAAATTTTACAAAAGAATTTTAATATCAATAAATTAAATAATTTCACGAAATTTTTACACTTTTTTATTAATTTTCGTCGATTTCTGGTTTCTCATTTTTTAATAATTCGAATAACGAAAATTTAACAGAACTTGTATTTTTATCATGTAGCTCATTTTGGTGGAACGAATTCGAAGTTAGCAAATTAAATCTTCGAATGCTTATTAAGTACATATCAGACATCTGCAGCGGGTGCATAATTTTCGTGTATACCCGAGCATCTAACAAAACCCGTTTTGCATCGTTCTCTGTATACGAGCAGAAGTATTGTTCGTTAGCGACTGAGCTCAAGACGAACATGTTGGTAACAACACCCGATTGCTTTTCATACATACTTGATTGGGTTCGGGTGCTTTGCAGCTCAATATACCCGGGTGTTCGAGTTTCAACCCGAGTGTGCACAAAATTTTCTTGATTGGTTTATGGCGTTTTCGTTTCTACAAGAAATGTTGCCTCCTCATCGCGCTCTTCTTAGTGTTTGTGCGTAGACAAAGAGAAGGTTGCATTTTTCGGTAGAAACAAAATCGGCATTAGTGTAGTTTGTGATCGGCAGCGCAGTAGTCTCATTTTTTTGTACATACATACATATATTGTAAAAAATTACACACTTAAATACGGTTTTATTCTCCGTATTCGCCTCTGATTTTTAATTGGGTTTTCTGTTAAGGTCGATACGCTCATATCTACAAATATTAAAATTTGCATTTTAAAATGCTTCTTTCCTAGGGTAAAAAATCCTTATTTCAATATTATAGTTTGTTTAAGTGTACATTTTACCATTTCTTATATTTTTGCTCAGACAAAATGCGACATCACGGCGCCTACATCCATGTAGGTATTAAATGTGTGTAGATCGGCAATGCCCAAGCCCTATGCACTCGGTGCACATTTATTTTTTGTAAAAGTATTTATGTACCTACATAGTTTTAGGCTGTGTGTTCTAATATATACACACACAGCATTCCACGCGAAACTATACGAAATAGATGCACAAACTTCGCTTCTAATTTTTTTCATTGCGTATGCACAAGCACAAAGCAACAACACTTGCGTATGCTTTGTTGGAACATATTGGCGCCAGTTACCTTCAGCGTAAATTTGGTTGTTGTCCTGCATTTTATCGCAATGTTCGGGTGTCCGTTTCATTGTTACACAAATTTTCGGGTTAGCTGCGGGTGTCCGAGTGTGGTGTTCGCTTGTGCTCAATTTATAGCGAGGGTAATCGAACAGACTCGTTCGTAACCAAAGCAGCTCTCGGGTGTGCATCTCGATCGAACACATAGTGGCCGAGTGTGGCGTTCGCTTGTGCTCGATTTTTAGTGAGGGTGGTCAAAAAGGCTCGATCATACCCAAAGCTGCTCTCTGGTACATATCAGAGGTAAACTTTTTTAGGCTGTAAAGTGTAAAAAGCAACAGTAAGTGAGTATGCATTGCATATTTTTAGGACAATGTTTTCATTCGCAGTTGAACTCTAAAGAGCTCTCAAGAAAAAAAGAAAAATTCTTACAAAATGACGCCCAAGAAATGGAAAAGAAAATTTTTTCTTTCAAAATTTCTAATATCATAATAAATTTAGCCCCAAAATCCACACCTTGTGTGCGCTACGTGACAAATTTGATATGTAAAAGTAAACAGACATTGTTTAATTTTGCACACACTAGGAGAGGAAACTGGTTACCTCTCTTTATATGCGTAAATTTAAACGAAAATTTTTTAGAGGAAATTTTAAACATTTGATGTGTAAACAGTGAAAATGTGAACAATAAATGTTTAAAACTCAAAAAACAAATTTGAAATTTGTTCTACGCCACACATATAAGTAAAAGTAAGCAAGCAGTGTTTAAATTTGCATTCATTAAGAGAGGAAACCGGTTACCTATCTTAATATGCGCAAATTTAAACAAAAAGATTTTAGAGTGTAGCTTCGCTCGTCTGCTGCTGCAAATGAGTGCCTCGCTCGCAACGACGCGCGTATGAGGTCCCTGTTTGCTTGCCACTCTACTCTTGCGCTGCCCTCGTTTGCTTACTCGCTCGCTGGCTGCTCAGCGCGTGGGCTCGAAATTCTTAGTTTATGTTCATGCCTATTATGGTAACCGACGGATGCCATCCGCAAGGATCTAATCAGATTCGCACTGTCGGAATAAGCGAGTGCGAAGGATTAGATTCGTGCGACTGGTATCTGTCGGGCAGGAATAGGTCTGTTTCCGAGGGATGCCATTCACATGAATCTAATCATTCTCATTCGCTTGTTATGACAGTGCGAATCGGATTAGATCCGTGCGGATGGCATCCGTCGGATACCGTAATAGGCATGGTTGTTTTCAATTCTAAATTAATTGCGCATTTGGAAAAAAAAATTGGCTCAGGAAATGTAAAAAAAAAAAAATCATATTTTTCGGACGGCGCTGGCTTGCAATATAAGAACAAATTTAATTTGATAATTTATCAATGCACAAAGATTTTGGAGTCAACGCGGAATGGAATTTTTTTTGCCACTTCACATGGTAAAGGTGCATGTGACGGAATCGGTGGTACAGTGAAACGACTCGCTTTTCGGTCGAGTTTACAAAATAAATTTATAACTACTCCAAAACTTTTGTATGAATGGGCAAGACTTGTTTAAAATGATTGAATTTGATTTTTGTGCAACATGATGAGGCCCTAAAAATGATATGATATGGCAAAAACTGTTACTAACACCCGACAATACCATTTTTTCACTCCGTTTGATACTAGACTTGCTTGTAAAATATTTTCTGCTTCGGTCAAAACAGTAATTCAAAACATTGTAAAGACAAGAGTTAATAAGAAAAAGAAGTAGATTCATAGAATACAAATTTATTTATACTCCCCTCTTGTCCAACATAAGGTCTCATGCTCAGCAATATAATAGACTTGGAACTGATGACTAGGACGGCCATTCACTCGACCAACCCTATACAATATATCTTTTTTTGTCTTTTTTATACAAAGTTTGAGAAAAAATACACCTGAAAAAGACTTTCTTGCCGCCGCATGTACTTATCTTCCAAAGTTTACACTGCTGGCAAATGCAAACAAAGATTAAAATCTTAAAACTAATTAATAAAATGAAAATTAAATATGTACAAAATTAACAATAAAATACTTTTTTTGCAAAACCTATAAAGGACACTTTTATTAAAACAAAACTGGGGTACAGTTATTCGTCGCCACCCTGTATAATTATTTGGATTTACATAACACGAGCTCACCACGAGGCAAGGGAAACAAATTTATAACTTTTGACTGCATGCAAGTTTCCGTGTTTTTTTTTAATAATGTATTATAGAATAAGAATTGATATTCAACGTAATCGATTAAAACATCTGATCGAGAAGTAATAAATATTTCCATTTGTTTATACAAATTTTTTGTAAAAATTAAAAATGTTGTACAAAATAATGTTTTTTTTTTTTTAATTTAAACAATCAGGCTAAAGCGTGCCTAATTAACTATTATCATCAAAAAACCAGCAAGCTACATGCTATGAATCAGTAGATAATAAATAATTACTGAATTCACCAAAAAAAAGTTAATAACAGTAACTCTTGTAAAAATTCGAATTTTGTAAAATTGTTCAAATTATATTTTTTTTTTATGGTTGTAAACCGAATAAAGTGATTTGTTTAAAAAATCTTGACCGTCCAATTTTGGGTGGCCCACTTGAGAGATTTTCACTCACATGTAAGACATTTTCGTTATTATAATACTAGTACAACTTGAGACATTTTCGCTCACATGTAAGACATTTTTGGGATTATTATTATACTAGTACCAAGTACAACTGATACGTGTACCTTTTGCAATCAATAAATGTTATATTGTTTTGGAAAATGGTTCTTCAAAAAAATTATAGGATTTATTCCATATTGATACTTTGATACTTAAAATAAAAAAAGTGATACATTTTAAGTCTCTCCTCTGCTACAATTTTTCACAAGCCCGCGGTCACACTGCTTGCTTCCTCCGGCTGGGACGAGCGCAGAAAGAAGTTCCTCATCGTCCGTTGGTATGTATTTGGACATACTAGTTATTAGGCACCGAGCACAAGTTGACCATCTCGGCATCCAAACACGCAGTCTCAATACTCAAGCCGTTTGGGTTGGCGCCTTTTTCGTCCTTTGTGGCGACGTTTTGAGTACATCGCGTCCGCTGCAGCCGACATTTGTTCGGCAAGTTCATTGGGTAGCGAGTGCTCCTTTAAACTTGAGGACTGCCCTTTGCGCAATAAATTTTTGAATGATGGATAGTCTTTTGGTCTGAACGAACACGATTTGAACAAAGATTATGATAGTGCGTACAAATTCGTACAAATTTTTTGCTCGGCGAACATAACTAAAATGTATCCAGTAAAAACTTTCAACTTGCCGTCAAAATCAACTGTCATTTCGCCCTCTCAATGTCCTCTTTGCAAGTTTTTGCTTACGAAAATGAAAATATGGAAATTCGATACAATTACGAACTTTTACAAACTGTCGCGTAAAAAACAGAACTATTGTAAATAGGTCTGATCCAGTATGCAATCCGAACGTACAATTTTTTCACCACATTTTACTTGAAATCGATCCCGTACTCACTTTGCGCGCATTTTAATTATTCGACAGTTTTTCTAGATTTAGTCCGAGAAGTACAATTTAGAAACGAAATAATTTGAAAACAATTTAATCAGCTGCTCTACTGCTACCAGCTGTTCATTGAACAGTGTCCATTATGTCTTGCTTGCAGCGAATATTTAAACAAAATTCTATATACTAGGGATGTGCGATTAATCGAAACCTGATAAAAACTTTGATTAATCAAAGTGATTAATTTCTCGATTAATTACATTTTAATTAATCAGAATCTAATTAATTTTATTAATCAGAAAACTGTTTAATCAGAAACTTGTTTATAGAAAAAAGTATACACATACACAAATGTATATTTTTTTCACTTCAATGAGCAACATAGTAAGGTGCTCGTTTGGAATTCTACTTTTGTTAATAAGAAAAAAATTGTTTTATATTATAAAAGAAAGAATTTACGTACTTTGAAAGCAAACTCCAAAGCTATGAGCGAAGTTACTCAGATCAATTAAATTTTTATGAGTAACAAAATTACTCAGGATCTGATTAATCATAATCTGATTAATCACGTTTTTTGATAAACCAGGATCATGATTAATTAAAAAATTATTTAATCGATTAATCGCACATCCCTACTATACATACATATATAGGTATTAAGTACGTTTCAAGTATTTTATTTGTTTGTATATATTTAGTATTAATTGCTTTGCTATACAATCTGATAAATTACGAAAAATAAAGCGTCATCGCCCCGTACGCAACATGTTTTACAAATTTCCAATACAAAATTAGCACAAACGTTCCACATTTGTAATTGCCATCACTAAGTTGAGGTCACTCACATACACAATTATAGGTACAATACGGCTCCTCTGACACAATAATTGCAGTATAATAAAACTAGTGTTGCGACCACTGAATATTTTTTAGGTCAATGCCTTCTTGTACCATTTCCCACAACGGAGACATTTCGCGCAAACGTTCTACATGCTTGATACATTTGTCAGCGGTGTAATCCACCTCTTCAATGGTGGTAAATCGACCTATACCAAACCTTAAAAATACAAAATGAATTAAAATTTTATTTTGTATGATATAAAAACATATTTTATATATATTTGTACATATCGTTACCTTAATATAGAAAGGCTCTAACTAATTTTCTTTCGAAATTCAGCTCAGTACAATGGTCGGTAGTATACTCACTAAAGGCTTAATCAAATTTCAAATCAACTACTATGTACATTAAAAAAATTGTTGCTGTGTTTATTTAAAACCAGTGTAATGAAAAAAGAACTTCAGTTTTTATAAAGTTGTGTAACTAGTCCGTAAAGAAACCAAAATGTTTGATATAGGGTTTCTACATATATTAAGGTAACGATATAACCTATAAAATTTTTCAAAAATATCTTGCTTTATAGATTCTTCGATAATATAAGAATTTACATTAGACTAATAAAAAAATACTATATTTTTTTCAAAATTTCTTTTGAAATATTTTCGGGCCAGTGAAAAAATGCCTCTCGAAAGCGCTGACCTTAATATTAAGATTTAGAGATCGCGAATTTATATTTTCCTTACAAATAACACAGGAATTTTTTTCAATTTTCAACTCTTATAACTCATTTTTATTTCAATGTATCGGAATGAGCGATATATATTTTTGAAGGTTTTTAAGTTGAAGGCTGTAAAAAAAGTATTGTATGATTTTCCATTAATTCATTCCTCCAAAAGATAGTCAAGGTTAAAATCAAACATAAAAAATTTAACTTTTTTTAAATTTTCGGAAAGTTGTTAAAACTTAACACCAGGGCCGAAAATTTTAAGCTTATGCTTGGAATTGCTTGCTCAGGGTTTCCAAACTTAATTTTAACAACCATGCATATTTTGCTTATTTTAATGTATGAAGCTAAGTACGGATCTCTTAAGAAAGCGTCTCAGAAAAGAATTGCCATTTTTTCGTGTGTGTGAATAGTAGTGTCTGTGGAATTTTGACATCTTATAGTTCACAGTCTGCTGTCTCACTCTTTCCTCGCGAAATAATGGATCGGGCATATATTTCTGTTGAAAAGGTGGGTCGCCTTGTGCTTATTGTTCACAAAAAAGTTTAGAAAACCGTATTAGAAATCCATACTGCTTATAAAAATTTGGGTAAATAAATTTTTCTTGAGCATTTCTAGAGCTTTTTATGTGGATTTTTGACAGTTCTTAAGATCTGCGAACGAATGTTCACAAACACGAACATACAACGATTGGATTTTTATTAATGGCGTTTTCTTTTCTCGAAAAAAATGTCACCTTCGTATAGGGCAGAGCTGTGTAACTGTGAAATCATTTAAATTTTTAATCATGAAATATTTACAAGTAGGATTTCATTCTTTTTCCTTTTATCTGGTAGTGTGGCTTATATTTTTTCAATCTACAATCATTAAAAAAAAATTGATTTCACAAAGCAAGGTGGTAAATACCTGAATGAAAAACTGAGAATGATGAAGTAAATAGAATTCATTACTGAATGAGCCTACAGATTAATGAAACACCTTGCTATGTGTGATTTCTCTACGTATGAAGGGATGGTAATGCTTGGACTCATCCACACATGAAACACAGCTTGATTCTCATATACAAATTTATATTTTTGGTGGTTTAAAAGCTGGGTGCGAAACTTGCCAAGACATTTGGTATCTATAAAAGATGGGAAGTATGCATAATATGAAATAATCATGCATAATAACCATCAGCTTTCTTCATTTAGTCCATGATTTATTCACATAGATATACGGCTCATTCCATCTCAAATCAGCCAGGCCGGCGGAAAGTGAATTTAAGTTTGCGATAAAACTCACAGGGATTGTTCCTTGAACAATCTAAGGAGACACGTATTTTTTCTTTTTGCTCAGAAATGCGAATTTTTCGAATAATGAATTTTTTTCTTTTTGAGTACGAACGCTTCTTTTTTCCTCTCTTAATAACAACTTTTGATGAAATCGTTTATAACTGCCGCAAGAAAGCAAGGATTTTAACGATTTTTTTTTTAAATTGCAGATATTGATCTACTGAATCGATCTAGTGAACTAAACATCAGTAATTGTTTATTAATAATTAATTATTTTTTATAAACAAA
>NW_016157814.1:120811-161383 GCF_001687245.7 Rhagoletis zephyria | reverse complement strand
ATTTTAGCATATTGCTACTCGTACTGAAAATAGTTTATACTATTCCCCAATAGACAAAAAAGTTTGAGAAAAAAAAGATGTGGCAATTTGAAAAAAAATCAATTTGAAAAAAAATTTATTTTTTTGTTTATAAACAATAATTAATTATTAATAAACAATTACTGATGTTTAGTTCACTAGATCGATTCAGTAGATCAATATCTGCAATTTAAAAAAAAAATCGTTAAAATCCTTGCTTTCTTGCGGCAGTTATAAACGATTTCATCAAAAGTTGCTATTAAGAGAGGAAAAAAGAAGCGTTCGTACTCAAAAAGAAAAAAATTCATTATTCGAAAAATTCGCATTTCTGAGCAAAAAGAAAAAATACGTGTCTCCTTAAATTGTTCAAGGAACAATCCCTGTGAGTTTTATCGCAAACTTAAATTCACTTTCCGCCGGCCTGGCTGATTTGAGATGGAATGAGCCATACATATGTGTATATAATGTCAATTTTTAAAATACATACTTATGTACCCATTTTCGCGCGGCCACTCTTTATGACCAGTTTTTATTTGTATAAAACGATACATATTTTCATTTCCCAATACCAGGCGCTCATACATGTGAAGTAACAAGTTTTCTATTTCTACGTACAAAATTGTTTGTACAAATTTTTAAATTTCCAAAATTCTACTTTGTAAAGTACAAAGGCTTCTACAAAAAAAATTTAAAAGTTCTGCAAACAAATTTATGCGTATTATATGTATGCATGAGCGCCTGGTATTGGGAAATAAAAATATCGCTTTGTACAAATAAAAAATTGGTTCGTTACAAAAATTTGGTCGCAAGTTTCCTTTAAAGATATGTAGTTGGCTTTTAAAAGCATGCACTGAATATCAAAGCTGATACGTACTTTTGCTCATAGGTAATACTTTACCAAATTATAGCAGTGGTGAAAAAGCAGGAGCAAACCGACTATTTTCTACTATAAAGATTTTCTTCTAGTGTCAAGGCATATTTTTTCGGTGTAGTACTGAATGATCAAAAGTGTTTGCATTCAACCAAAATTTACAATCACGATGATTGCGAATGCTTCTGTTACATTAACATTCTATACTGAATGGAACTCTACCATTCAATAACACATTATGTTTGTTTTTGTTTCAAAATAATTTAAGCCACTCAAGAATGAGGTTTTTTTATACAACCTACTGATTCAATCATTTTACAGTTCTGGTATAGGGCAACATAATCAGAGTGCAACATTTTAAAGGAAGAGCACGCAATATACATGTGAAGATGCTGAGAAAAGAACACGAAAACTTGTCAGCGCAGGGCCGAATAAATGCAACATTATTTCGAGAAAACAAAACGCCTTTACTCTATCTTCAACAGTATTTTATCTGGGATAAAAAATTTGCAAACCAAATATTTGTCTCTACGTAAAGGCACCAATGCATTGGCGTTATTAAAGAGATTGAAAACAATTTATCTCAGATGCATAAGGAATTAAAAAAAAATTAAATTCAGTTTTGTGTAACTAAACTACATTATATTTAGTAATAAGTCAAGTTTTCTCAAGCGGGTCACTAGGGATGGGTAAATTCGATATTCGAAGCTTCGAGATTTGAATTTTAATCGAATCTCAACTCCAAAATGGCGAATTTTTGAAATCGAACTTTGTGGGGCTAAAATCCGGATAAAATCGAATTTTTCTAGAAAAAATCGAATTTCGTCTTAATTTGCAAAAAAACAAATCTGCAACTTTCTTCTTTCTGACTAAATTTTTGCACCATTGTGTGTGGCACCATATTTGCCTTAGGGATGCAAGTCAATAAAATACATCGACAGTCACCGACTAGCCTTCGTTGTGTACGGTCACTCGTTCTCTCTTAAGCGCAGTCGCTTAATTTGTTATGCTGAATTTCCTCTAGGCATTAAATGACAAATGACAAAGTCGGGCATTAAAAAATATTCGTGTCATTATATTAAAAAAATTGTCATTAATTTCATTTCCACATGGCATTTTTTTAAATGGAATACATTTTTTGTCATTTCAATGCCTAGTAGAAATGCGGTATAAAGGCGGATTCACCGTTCGTGTCCGGACACTTTTTGTTAGTAATTTTACGCGTTCCTTTCCCACTTTGTCTCACTGAGAGCGCGACAAAAATGTGCTGCACACTCTTTGTTCGAATCAAATTGATTTTGATTTTCTGTCCGAACGACTTGATGATTCGCGTTGCCGCGTTCTCCTTTGTATGTGTTTGGAGCGAATTGCATGTATTATTTGCCCTCAAAATCGTGTGTAGGCAACAATATAATCAGCTGTTTGCTTCAGAACAAAATAAAATGTGTCGAACTGAACGGTGAAGTACTCAGCACCCTCTCCGGCAAAAATGTTTTGAGAGCAAATAAAAAGTTGTCCGGACACAAACGGTGAACCCGCCTTTAGGCTTTGTTGTACTTAGTTACGTATACCCCCCGCGTGCCACTTTTCTTGTGAGTTTCTCAAATTCAGTAATAACTTAATTCAATAACTCAACTTCAGAAACCCTTAATGAGTGCGGAGTGTGTGTGGCGAAATGCCCCCCGGGGCTACTAAGCTAGGGGAAAGTAGGTTCGCCATTCTTTCCCCTACTCATCAACAAAAACGAAAAAGACCCAACAAAACGTACGAAACATTCCCAGATTTCCCAGCCATAAATATCACCAACAATGATGATCCCAAATACATCGTGTTGAAAGCATCGGGAAGTGAAAAGCCTCTTACAAGTTATTCATGCTTTGGTGTTCATAAATCTATATTGGCTATTAGCAAAGATATAATAAGTATTAGCGATCTGCGTGACGGTAGCCTCTTAGTCTTAACCAAAAACAAAAAAATATTCGAAAAGTGTTTGAATACCAAATCGCTCCCAGGCATTTGCCCGATCACAGCCACCTACCAAGTGAATTTGAACTATGTCAAAGGTCCCATATTTGCACCTTTCCTTATCAATGTTAGCGATGAAGAAATCATTGAAGGTTTGCAAGCGTACGGTGTGGCTTCAGTTTACAAATTTAAAAAACAAATAAATAACATTTTAACTCCAACTGGGCCACTCCTTCTCACATTTGATAGCTTGATAAAATAGACGTAGCGTGGAGAAAAATTTAAGTTCTCCCTTACTCCCCCAACCCGATGCGCTGCCACATGTAGAAGTCGAGTGCAGCAGAATTATGTGTGCAAACTGCTCAGATGCCCATCCCTGATCTTCGAGCATGTGCCCAAAATATACTCAAGCGAAAGAAATTCTAAAAATTAAGACAATTAATAAATGTAGCATGCGAGAAGCAGTAAACAAGTATAAAGCGCAAACCCCAGAAACTTCGCCTCTTCAATTATACTCGCACGCCGTTAATTCCTTTAATTTTAAAAATTAAGACATGGTTTCTAAAATCATAAATTAGTTTTTGTGCAAATTGCAGATAGAGGGTATTAATGAATTTAAGCCCTCGATATTTCATATTTTTATATTTGTAAGTTATTGGAAGATTTCTGCTGTATTTTGGCAACACAGTGTGAAAAGTGTGTGAAAACCAATCAATTAACTTACATGATCTCGGTTCCGATATTAAATAATCAATAATTGTTTATACCCGCATTTTGGCACATTAGCTTGAATGTGCCATCTAATAAATAGTATCGTCGTTCTCCTTAGCTGCTTTTAAATGATGTCGTCACAAATTGCTGGCGGAGACATGAATACAGTGTAAGAAAATACCTTTTCTATAATTGTTTCCTTATAGAAAGGTTGGTTTCTTTTCCACCTTAGCCATTCCGAGTTCGTTCAAAGTATGCTAATTTAAAACACAGAATTCTTCAGTGTTCCTCTGGGGTTTTGGGACATGAACTGTTTCTTCAATTTAATAGTGTTCGCTTTATTTTTGTGGAAACGAAACATGTTTTGCAAGTTCTGGATCATTTCTTTCTTCAAATATTTCTCGTATTCCAGCTGCGTTTTGTGTTTGGTTTTTTCGCATCGTGTTTTTACTATATTCGTAATTTTAAATTTTTTAATAAAATCAATTGGTGGTAGTTCATGATTGTGTGTGGATTAATAGCACCACACTGAGGATTTGGCAATAAACAACACTTACGGGACAATGTTTATTGTAAGAACAACATTTTTTTCTATAAATCGACATACTTTAAACATTGTTGACGCTATTTCCATTTGAATGAGGAAATAGCGTCAATGACTTTATTTCCAAATTTTTGTTGACTTTATTTCGTACCAGGGTTAATTATCCCATTACCTGTCACCCTTCTTAACAATAAAATAAAGCAGTTTCCTAAACTCTCACTCTTAATTATCCATGGGTTTTCGGTGTACAACTACTATTTGTAACGTCTTTTTTAGTAATTGAATTTTCAGTTAAAAAATATTTTTTTATTTAGTTAGAGATAGGGCTCATTTGAAAGCAACATTGTAAACTATTCAAGATATATATATATATATCTTGTTAAATATCTGAACGACAAAAATATGGAAATCCACACATACCAGATCAAGCAAGAGCGAGGTTTTCGGGAGGTGATTAAAAACCTCCATCCTACATCAGAAATTGAAGACATCAAAAAAGAAATTGAAAATTTTGCCATCGTGTTAGAAGAGTCAGCAACATTACAAGCCGTGCAGACAAACGCCCTCTGCCCTTATTTTTCGTGGATATTGAACCAGACAAGAACAGCAAAACTATTTATGAGATCAGATACCTTGTTAATGCAGTCGTTCAGGTTGATACCACCAAAGCAAGTTAATTCCATTGTTCAATGTCACAGATGTCAAGAGTTTGGACACACGAAAAGGTATGGTAACAAATCTTATGCTTGCGTTAAATGCGGTTCCAATCACAAAACAACTGATTGCACCAAGGCCAGAAATGCTCCTGCTAAATGTGCAAACTGCCAGCACGAACATCCGGCTAATTATAGCGGGTGTCAAGTACACCAGTCACTAAAAAAATAAATATAATGTAAGCAAAGCTCGCACGACGGAGAGTCTGCATGTTTATACTACCACAGAATTCCCAAATTTGCAAAAACAAAATTCATTCTTCACTAGCAAAACAAATAACGCGGCTTCGTACGCTGATGTGGTAAAAACAACTAACCTCGATCAATTTTTAGAAAAATTTAACGGTATTGTCAACCATATTAACGAAATCGAAACATTTCTTAATAAAAATTGTATAGATATATTTTTAGTTTCCGAAACTCACTTTTCACAGAGATCGTATTTTAAAATTAGAGGATACGACATAGTATTTTGTAACCACCCTGGGGGAAGAGCCCGAGGCGGGTCGGCGGTTATTATTAAAACGAAAATTAAATATGAACCATTGAAAGAAATTTGTTCACCATCAATACAAATTTCGCGCATTAAAATCAAAACAAACACACGCTCAATAGTTATTGGCGCTGGATACTTTCCACCCAGGCACACAATTAATTGCATAGAGTATGGAAATATGTTTAATGAACTTGGCTCGACATTCCTACTCGGAGGAGATTTTAATGCCAAACACTCTTGGTAGGGCTCTCGCTTAAATAACCCAAAAGGTAATGAGCTATTGTGGTACTCCAATCATCACCTATAATTTTTCAAAGAAAGCCAAGAATTGTGACTCCACGAACTGATATTTCATTATTTTCTCACTGGTTAGAACAATAATATTGATCTTAGTATCCAATTAAGAACCACTGACCAATTAGACGACTTTGTTGAAAAATTCAATAACATCATTGTAGAAGCAGGTTTTATCTCAACTCCACAAGATACTTGTGAAGCAAACAATAGCTATATCCCTTCCGAAATCAAAAACCTAATAAGAGAAAAACGTGCATTGAGGAAAGTATGGCAAAGAACCCAGAATCCAATTGACAAATTATTGTTAAACAGAGCTACTAAACATTGAAAGACAAGGCTTAAACAGTTAAAAAACAATTCTCTTGAAACCTTTTTATCCAACCTTAAGCCTAACGCAACACGCTCCGAATGTCTGTGGAATGCCACAAAATATCTCAAATGACCAAAAGTGAGAAAGGTTCCAATAAAAGACTCTAGCAATTCATGGTATCGGTCAGATGAGGATAAAGCAGATGCGTTTGCTAAGTACCTAAAAGAATTATTCACACCATTTAATTTTATTGATGCTTCTGATGAAAGGGAAGTGATGTACTTTTTGGATACTCCATGCCAAATGGATTTCCAATAAGGTGCATTGTTTTATCAGAGGTGAAAGAGGAATTGGCAAAATGTGGCAGTAAAAAGAGCTCAGGATACGATCAGATAGACCACACTGTAAAGCACCTAACGGAGAAATCCATGTGAGCCCTGACAATTATTTTTAATGCCATACTGATGCTTCAGCACTTTCCAACAGCCTGGAAATGTGCGGAAATAATTAGGATTGCTAAACCAAAAAAACAGATAATTTAGTTAGTTCATATCGCCCGATAAGTCCGCTGGTCGCTTACTCAAAGGTATTCGAAAGAATTCTCTTACGAAGATTGATGCCAGTAATGGAAAACTTAAAAACATATCCTGACCAACAGTACGGGTTTCGCAGAAACCACGGAACTCCTGAACAATGCCATAGAGTATATAATAAAAGGTCAGCTCTAGAAAAAAAAGAATATTGTTCCGGGGCATTCCTTGATGTGCAAGAAGCATTTGATAAAGTCTGGCACCCCGGATTGCTATACAAATTAAATAAATATTTACCTGCCCCCTTTTTATTTCTTATAAATCTTATTTAAAATATAGAGAATTTTATGTAAGGGTTGGAAATGAGTGCTCAAATATATATGAAATAAAATCAGGCGTACCACAGGGAAGTGTTTTGGGGCCAATTCTTTATTCGATCTTCACATCGGATAAACCAAAAAAATAACGATGTTACAATATCAATATACACTGATGACACTGCAGTCTTAACTTCAAATAAATTGCCGTCTGGATCTTCTGACATACTACAAAATTACTTATTCCAACTAGAAGACTGGCTCAAGATGTGGAATATTAAAGTCAATTCAGATAAATCGGTCCATGTCACTTTTGCCCTAAGAAAAGGTGATTTTCCTTCAATAAAAATCTTTAATACAGACATACCTGTAAGCGATCATGTGAAATACCTGGGGCTACACATGGACAGAAGGCTCACCTGGAAATACCATGTAAAAGCGAAAAGGGAGCAAATTAATATAAAACTGAGAAGTCTTCATTGACTTCTGGGCCAAAAATCTGTTCTTTCTCTTGAAAATAAATTGCTAATATATAAAACTATTATCAAACCCATTTGGACTTATGCGATACAAATATGGGGAACAGCAAGCAAATCAAATATTGAAATAATACAGCGGGTTCAATCAAAAACTCTAAGGTCAATAACAAATGCTCCATGGTATGTGTCAAACCATACTATTCAAAGAGATCTAAAAATATACACCGTCAAAGATGAAATAAAAAAGTTCAGTGATAGGTATAAAACCAGGTTGGATAACCATCCCAATCCTTTAGCATAGGGATGCAGAACAGAGGTGCACGCAGTTGACGTCGCGGGCAAACTGCGCGCACGCGAGCGTGCTAAGCGAGGTGAAGTGAGCTGTACGGAGATGGCATCGTATACATATTAACCACAACACACTTATTTTCAGTGTGGCATCAGGCCACCAGAAAAAGCCAATTTTTCCAAAACAAAAGCGCCAAGTTTTTATTATCATGTTTAATAATTTTTTTGATTGAGTAAAAAGTGTATATACATATTCATTTCCTCACGTTTTTATTAATAAATTAATTTCAATACATTTATAACAACGAAATACATATTTAATTTACCTATTCCTCACATTTTATTCAGTAAATGAATTCCATCTTAATGTAGAATATTAGTGTATAGTGTATACATACATACATATGTACCTATGCATTCGGTGTGCATTAAAAAAGCATCACTAAATACCGCACCAAGCATTGAATTCCAATTATTTCGGCTTTTTGGTTTCCCAAAAGCACTAAATTTAGTGCAAAATGCACGACCTTGGCAACAGTGAGCTGAGCACATCAATGCTTAAACAGTGATGCCAGGCCAAGTATTGAGTAAATGCGCTATGTATATTTTTCTTTTAAAGCAAAAGTTCTAATTGGCGAGGGTATTGATTTTTGGTTCTTACATAGAACACTGATAAGATTCACAAACTTATCTTAGGACTTAATTAAAATAATAAACATTATTTGTAGACGAATATATTTGTGTTCGTGTGAAATAGTAGCTTATTTCGGGAGGCTGGCTTTAGTAAAATGTACCATTTCCAGTTCTTCAACGACTCGGCGCCAGTGAGTCTTTCGCAATCGTATGCTGCGAATGGTTCATTATACTAAAGCCAGTCTTCCGACATAAGATACTATTCTATACGAACACAGATATGTATACTTCCTTATAGGCTTGTAAAATGCCCAATACCCAAATCCCTCGCATGAGTTATTATTGGTAAAAAATTGGGTACGCTCAAATCTGGCATCGCTGCAGCAAGTACAGCGCCAGTGAAACAGTGTTGATATTTTAAGTACAATTGTACTTTTTTCAGTACAATTAATTTTAAAATGTCCAAAAGTACAATTTGCCGATTTTAAGTACAATTTCAACATCAAAAATACTTTTTGTACCAAACGCTCAAATCTCTTCTAGCACTTTGATGCTTAATCCGTTTACATTTAAGTAAATGGATATACCTATATTTCATATTTGCTTCAAAACGAAATTACGAATTGTAATTTTGAATGTAAACGTGGTTGTAAACAGTAATATTAGTGATGTGCGTTATGGCGATTGTGATTTCTTATCACCGGCGGGTGAAATATCCCTTATCGCTATTTATTTTGAAAAAATCTTTGGAAATTCAATTTACCTAATGGCGACCCTGCAGAAATAGAAGTAATTGAGCCATTCGGTGGTTGAAAGTAAAAAAAAATTTATGTAAATTCCATGCGTTGACATTAAAAATGTTCATTGAGGATTTCCATTTTATCGGTAGTGATCTCATTTTATGTAATTTGATATGAACTGACCTATATAGTGTATTAATGTTTTATCATCATTGTCTTCATCTTTGACAATATTACACGGTCACCCGGTATTTATTTTATTTTTTTAAATAATTTTAATTATTCTTTTTATAAAATTGTAGCTCATTATCAAACAAAAACCTTACAAATAAATCGAAACTTGAAAGCATGAAAAAAATCAACAAAGTTTCATAAAATTTTCACAGTTTTTTGTTCAGAATTTGTAGAGATGTTTTGGGTTAACATTTTTGTAGCCCATTCATTCTAGTATAATAAGGTGCAAGTTTGAAGTGTCTAGAAAATACCATTGATTTTTTGAATTTTTCTGTTTGCGGTGTTGCGCACTTTCTTCCATATAACGAACGTTCGCATTTTATGTTATATGGATGAATGCGCGTGTAGCGTTGTTGCTTTTTATTCCAATATTTTAAATTAAGCTTTATTTTATAGTTTTTCTTAGACAATGATAAATGATGTACACAAATTTCAGTATGGAAAAAAGTGCAACACCTTCAACGAAAAAAGTTCTGAAAAATTTACGCGAATTGGATGTACTATCTCGATCATTTAAACATCTCGGACTCGCCCACCACTAAAAATGATTATTGGGCATCCCTACTTTAGCAGTAGCATTACTACAGGCACCCGCTACAACCACTTAACACTCACAATTTGTTTGTACTTTAACATCACATTTACTTATTGTTTATTAATATTACGACAGATTGTAAATTTAACTTGAATAAACAAACAAAAAAAATTACGTCATCTTCCAATGGCCATAGTTTCTGCAGGAGAAATCGTAAAGCCGCACTCGAACATGCATTTTGAAGGGTAAGAATAGTACTAAATGGCATAGAGAGCAAACAAAAGTGGCCGTTAAAGCCGTTTTTTCGTATACTTAACCGCGAAAGACCTCAATATCTTAGCGCAGTTCTAAGATCGATCTCGAGTTCTACGCAGAAAATTACTTATGAAACGACCTACAGCTTTCTTCTTTTCTTTTGATTACATGTCAAATCGCAAGTCTACTGAATTCATGCTACATATTGCATAAAACAGACTACAAGCCATTTAAAAACCTAATTATAATCTACACGCATGTATATCGCACAGGTAACGTAACAGTTTTGACCTCAAAATGTATTTTATCAGTTCAATAAATACGTAGTTCTTGAGTCATATAAGGAGAGCAGACTTTTTCGATAATATAAATCAGCCTAAAAAAGTAGTTCCAAAAATTGTAATGTAACAGTCCGCTGTTGAAATATTTATAGCTCCTAAACAACAGTAGGTACAATATATTTTAGGTATACTTATGCTTATGGTATTCTATCGAGTTTGAGTGGTATTCGAAACGCACTGTGAGCCAAAACGTATTTTCTTTAATTTATAGAGTCAGAAACAATCAGCACGAACCAGAATATATTTATAATACGTATAATAAAAACCTATAACGAAGGAGCAATTACATTGTAAAAACAAAAAAAGTTATGGTTCTGATATTTTTGGCCCTTTAAGAAGCCCGGGCCCGGGGGGATTCACCCCTTTCCCCCCTCCCTCTGGACGGGCCTGCTAATAGTAAGGTATATATAAATGAGTTTTTGAAAGGGGCGTGCCACATCCCACAGGTGCACAGTGGTCGAAGAAGCTATGTTTTATGCGAAAAATTAGAAGGGCTGTTACGGTTATAATAAAAATGCATCATCGTAGTATTTTTGCTATGCTAAATCTGAATATGCCACACAATTTTTAGTTTGACAGTTGACAGCTGTCAAATCAACTGCTAAGTTCTCTAAAAATAAGAAAATCTTTTTGAAAATACCTCTTAATTGATTTTTAGCCACGCTAGTCACGAATTGTATGTTAAATTAAAAGTTTGACAGTCAGAGAATTTTTTTAAAAACGTCACTGATAAGGTTTTTCAACATGCTGATCACGAATTTTACGTCAAGTTAAAGCTTTGAGAGTTGACAGCTGTCAAATTGATGGTTAATTTTTCTGAAAATAAGAAAATATTTTTTAAATGTTACCGGTAAGGGTTTTAGACACGCTAGTCACGAATTTTACGTGAAACCCTTGAGATTTGACAGCTGTCGAATGGGCTGTAAATTTTTTTTAAAATAAGGAGAATTTCCCAAGAAGTAAACGTACTAGGTTTTAAGGCTCACTGATCTCGAGTTCTATATTACATTCAAACTTTTTCAGTTGAAATCTGTCAAATCAACTGTCATTTTTAGTTGAGTAACACAATATATTTGTTAAGCAAAATTACTGATTTATTGTATTTGACCGAACATATTTAAAATGAATTTATGATCAAATTATGAACTAATAACAATAATTATATTTATAAATGGGGGATAGTTGGGCCGCCTGCTATATGTTCAGCCCAAACAATTTTTTAAGATTTTTTTTATTTTATACCAAATTGGTGATTTTCAAACCTAAAGTTTTCCCATTTTTAAATAACGTTATTCAGGTTTGAATTTTTGTAAATGAGAAATTAAAAGAAAAAAATATAAAACCTTGGGGGTCTAGTTGAAATTTCTGGGCGGAACACATAGCAGATGGCCCCAACTAAATATCACCAGTTCACATATGTTCAAACGTCTACCAAATTTCCCTGTATTAACTAATATTACACACAACAAATTAAAATAGAAATTACGAAATATTTTTTCACTCATCTCTGTCACTTTCAACAAAAACTTATGCGTTTTGAGTTGGTTCACGCAAAAGACTGATAACTTCTTCAGAAATGGCATCTGCTTTTCGAAGAGGGGGTCGTCTCATACTGGATAATACAGGATCAGATGTTATAATTAACATCTGAAATAAGGCTTCGTTAGATTCCTTTCTGGTTATTTTTCGAGTGTTACGCTCGCGATACCATCTGAAGTCTTTGTTGCTAGCCTCCTGGGCTTCCTCAGAAAAATGCCCTACTGGCAAAGGCATACAAAAGGCAATACCAAAAGTCATGAAAATTTAGTAATCTTTTTAATTCTCGGGCGTCATATTGGATACAGAAGAATGACAGATGTGTCCAGTAAGGAAGGGCGTAATATTCGGTAACGATACCTTCCGATAACAGCCTTCGGAGTTGCCATGAATGCGAACCTCTAAATAGCAAATTTCAAAAAATTCAATGCTTTATTTAAATCTGGGACGCCATACTGGATTTTGAATTTTGAATTTTCTAAAACTAGTTTGAAATTTGTAATAAGTGAACTTAAGAACCTCAAAATACCAAATTTCATGAAAATTCAGTAATTTTTTAATTCTTGGACGCCATATTGGATTCGTTATTTTCGGTTTATGAAAATTGACTTCAGGTTTGTCAAGACACATCTTATAAATAATATGATGCTAAATATAGAAAAATTACATTAATCCTTAGTGTTTTATATACTTTATGTTATTTGGAACAACTGCTAAAGTTGGTCTAGTGTAATAAAAGTGGCCGCCACTCTTTTTGGCGCGAGTATGCGCGGCTTTTCTTTTCGTAGATCCTTAAAGGACCCCTTGCATTACTTTTTGGTAAAGGAATGAAAATCCTACTCTGCTCTACTCATTAGTTATACCGTTTTGAAGATAATATTTCTTGAAAAATAAGCCGCGATTTTAATAAAACTGGCCGCCACTCTTTTTGGCGCGAGTATGCGCGGCTTTTCTTTTCGTAGATCCTTAAAGGACCCCTTGCATTACTTTTTGGTAAAGGAATGAAAATCCTACTCTGCTCTACTCATTAGTTATACCGTTTTGAAGATAATATTTCTTGAAAAATAAGCCGCGATTTTAATAAAACTGGCCGCCACTCTTTTTGGCGCGAGTATGCGCAGCTATTCTTTTCATACCCCTTGCATTACTTTTTGGTAAAGGAATGAAGATACTACTCGGCCCTACCAATTAGTTATACCTTTTTGAAAAAAATATTTCTTGAACAATAATCCGTGTTATTAAGATATTCATAATTTGGCAACAAAATTTTATTATGTAATATTTCATATGAAATCATCATTTTCTATCTTTAAGAAGTATGTAACACCAAACCAGCAGTTACTGTTATAATTTAAAGTTTCCATAGAAAAAATTGCTAAGAAAGCTATCAACTCATAACTGTTAGAACAAGCCACGATCGAATTCGTTGAATTAAATGGATTCAACGGCTTGCTCAGCACATATTATTAAAAATACTAACCACTAACTATGGAGGTATTCATGCAGAATTTGGAAGAAAGGTACGTGGAGTATCTTACATCACAACTAGGAGCGACGTTCTACGCCAGATACGTAGATGACATCATATGTCTTATAACAAAGAAAAATGAAGGACAGATATTGGAATACCTCAACAAACAGCACAGCAATATAAAATTCACAATGGAACAAGAAATGCAAGGAAAGCTAAATTACTTAGATCTGACGATAAAAATAAATAAAAGCACCAGCAGTCTGCAATATGAAATTTTTAGGAAGCCCACAGCCACAGATACAATAATACATAATACATCGAACCATCCTCATCAGCATAAAAAAGCCGCTTTTAGACAGATGATCAATAGAATTGAGCGAATACCACTAACAAAAGAAGGATACAACAAAGAACTGAACGCAATATATGCCATAGCGGCTAATAACGGATACAAAAGAGATCTGGTAGAAGAAATCCGAAGGGAACACAAAAACAAAAAGCCAAACAAAGAAGAAAACAATAACAAAAATTGGGCGGTATTAACCTATACTGGAAAGTCAACGTACAAACTTGCAAAGCTGTTCCAGAAACACAACCTTCGCACATCATTCAGAACAAATAACAACGTGGGACGGATACTACGGAACACCACAAATCAAGAAGATCCATTGGATAAACAAGGAGTCTATAAACTAACTTGCAAATGCCAGCATAGTTACATAGGTCAAACAGGACGTAAAATAAAAACAAGATTCCGCGAGCATATAAGAGACTATAACAAAAAGACACAGAAACCGAGCGCAATACCAGAGTCAAATTTTGCTAACCACATGTTTAACAACAAATGTTCACCAACGCAAATAAGAAAGTCAGCGAAACTACTGCATGTACAACATAAAGGCCAACGACTAAACGTACTAGAAAATATGGAAATATACAAACTAAAAACCTTCGACGGCAAAATAATAAACGAACAAACAAATACCGCATCGGATGTTATATTCGAACCCTTAAAATTAATTTACGAGAAAAAGAAAAATGACAACAAAACAACAGGCATGGACACTCCGAACACGCCACAAAGTACCACCAGGACAAAAATCACCGACTTTTACCTACCTGCAGGCAAAAACCATACAGAGACAACATAACGGATGTTAATATCGAGACAGCGAACCTACCAACCTATTACCTGTTTCTGAAATAAAAAAGGACACCATGGCAATAATTAATCATCGACGAAAATCACATTACCTAAGATAAATGAACATAAATTAAGGACAAAAACTCGAACCAGACAGAACGAAAAATGACACTGAAGATGGCACAATGCCGAAACCGGTTTGTCTGCAAACCAAACTTGACAAGGGATGACGGAAATTCGTTCCAAAATAAATACTAACCAGCTTTGACTTCGCTGGACCTTTCTGAATAAGAATGGCTTCACTCCAGTTAATTTATCACAGTTTAAAAATAGGCCTTTTCGCGTAAAACATGCCTTATCCGACCACTGTGAGGTGTGAAATTTTGTATCAGCTACAACTTGGGAACCATAATCACAAGAATATGAACTTTTGTATGAATACATATCCATGGTAGGTGCTCATAGTAAGGTTTGTATACATGAGTTTGTAAAAGGGAACCTGGAGCATAAACGTCGAATTTTTAATCAGCCATAAATTGGGAACCATAAGTCACATGAACTTGAAATTTGGTATGCCGTCATATATGTGGGAGTTTTTAGAGTAAAGTATATATAAATGAGTTTGTAAAAGGGGGATAAATATGTATTCATCAATTATATCACTCGGATATTTAATACTTTACAGTCTTTAGACCATTTCGAAATGGAAAGATTAAATCGTTTTTCTGATCCCGCGATGCTGTTGAACAAAAAATGTTCATTCATAATGAGTAAAAACGAAATACGCATTCTACCGTAAAAGTGCAGCTATACTAAAACAGCTAAGCGAATAGCCAGCTTAACGGAATGTACCGTAGTACACTAATTTCAATTTAAAAATTCTATCGTTACCTTAATCCACCTAATATTAATAATGAAACAAGATTTGCAGTACAGAAAATAATGACAAATATAAAAATAGTTGTTGAAGCACGATGAAGCTAAAAGTATGGTTCATAAGGATGCCTTAATTTAAATAGAAATAAAATAGTTTATCTCCTTTAATTTATGCTGAACTGAATACTTGTACTACTATTTTATATTTTGATTTGTTTACCCCAAAAGATGTCGGGCGCTCTGCTAGTAATTTATAAATTTAGTATAACCGGTAAAAAAAATACCGGTTTTCTGTTATAACGTTTTGATAATCGGATGTCTGTAGTTAAGAGTTAATTTCAAAAAACAAATTTAAGCAATTAATCAGTATGAAAACTTACCTATAATAATCTGAATAAAATATTTGCTGAAATTATATTAAAATGCGGATCGCCGAAATTACGTTCACGGTGAACCTCTAAATGACAGTGAACATGTCGAAAGAGGTTATTTGACGCTTTTGGCTCGTAATTTTTATATGCTCCTTCGTTTGATGAAGACAACTTAAAGTTTTCTTACACGATATGTATTTGCACGTGTACATGCCACTTCTTACATAGGAAAATGGAAACATATCGTGTAAAGACAAATTAGATTTGTATAAAGCAGATGCACGTATATATGAAATAGAAATGTTTCTATTTTCATCTGACACACAGATAGAATCATCTGGGTTTGGTTTATTTCATTTTCAAAGAACGTATCTCTAAATAGTTAACTAAAGACTATGAATTTGACAAACAGATGCAATAACATATGTATCTAAAAAGTCACATTTACAGATGCAAACACATATCGTGTAAGCACACTTTTAGGAAGCTGCGAAAACGTTATATTTTAAACTTACTTCTAAGCTTTCTGTTTGTTCTGCATCTGCAGATGGGTGCGAATCGTTAAAATTTTATACACCCATAGTTTGGACACAAACCACTTTCGCGTTGCCCCATTTTCAGTGGCATTTTTCGTTCAGATTTACACCTGAATTTTTTTATTACAGCCTATGATCATGGTTGCCATTTCCAATTAATTTTTCAGACCAAAAAATGGACCGAATGGTAAAAAATTGACCAATTTTTATTACATCGGGAAATTCAATGGAGTTTGTTCCTTTTTATCAAGAAAATATGCCAATTCAGCTTTTATAACGATTTTTTTTGTATTGCATCCAAAGTGCATTACAACTGTATATTACACAGGCCGACGTTTTTCAGATCCTGGGATCAGCTTACACTTTTCCAAAGGTTTCTGATGCGCAGATTCTGAATCCAGAATCAGTTTTGCTCGATTGGCTCAGCTTTTCGAGATATTTGAGCCTAAACATGCGAAAACTCCGACTTTTTGCTATATTCGTCATGTATTTTCATAAAGAATAGCTCGTTTTTTTTTAGAAAACTAAATTAATAAATCATTTGAAAGTAAAATATTTCCCCTTGATAATGCTGTTTAACTCAACGAGATATCTTGTTATAAACCTGAGATATTGTCCATTGAAGTTTATGAGTTTTGCGACATTACTTCTTTGCACAAATGCTTGAAAGATACAAAACGAAAAGAAACAGATTTGTGGTATAAATTTTGTAGGCCTGTGTTATTAACATTATATTATTTAAAGTTTTAAATTATAATTTGTTTCTTAATTTCGTTTTTATTAATGCTAAATCAAAAAATTGCTCTCAGCTGCTGCGGAACTGTGAGGCAGACTAAAAATGTTATGAACTAAATCACACAGTTCTCCAAAGGCCGCTTCACCCAATCCATTTTTAATCAAAACTTACTTGATCCCAAATACGTTCTACATTGGTAAAGTTTTTGAAGTTACCTTCACTCGGCCTCAATTTGCCAATTTGAAATTCAATTATGTCTGCACCATTTACCAATGCAGGAAATTGGACGAGTAGCGCCAAAATTGATACATGAGTATCAGAAAGAACTTTATGTGGTGTAATAATTTCAAGATGTTCAATATCTTTTCGATTGCTGTGCTAAATGCTATGATTAAAGTTTTGCTACCTTTCCATATTTTTGCCTGCCACTTCAATATTGGTCACCGAGTAATTGAAATTAGCAAGAAACCGCGATATTTTTTGAAGCGTGCTGTGACAGATGATTAGCCATGCCATATTTGAAGATCAGTAGCAAGGCGAGTTCACACTTTTAGCAGGTGTTGCCAATCGGCCCTATGCTGAATATCGTCATCGTCATCGTCGACGATCGTCAGCGCATCAGTAACATGGCTGACGATGGCCGTATCGTCACTTTTACTGACGATGACGATATTTAACATAGGGCGGAATATTCATCAATTAAATAGAAAAAATTGAAAACGCGAAATTTATTGCATGAAGTGAAAGGGTGATAATAATCTAACCAAAGGCTTGTGAAATGGACCATTTTAAAAAGAATTGGACCAATGGAAAGAAAAGAAATTGACCAAATTTGGTCCATGATGGTAAAGTAGGCAATATTCTACTCTTTTCAGCCCTATTTAGACAAAAATGTACATTCGGTACACTACACTCAATATAGGTAAAATACATTTCTCCCAAACCGTTTCGCGTCAATAATTTATATATTGACCATTAAAGGAGACTGACAGGCCTATTCTGCTTGATACCGAACATTTTGACACCGGAAAATTTTGTTACCAAAAAATAACACCACTTCTTGTAACCACAATTCTAAGTACCTTGGAATCAATTTAATCTATTCAGCAATTCAGCTATGAAGTTTTGTATAAATTCTGGTGTTGCATACTTCACGGGGCAATAATTTGTTACCTGCTAATGAGATGGGAACAAAATTTGCCAGTGCACAGAATGCGAAAAGGGTTTAAAAATTACCGGTAACAACATTTTTTTTACTACCGCAGAATGGGGCTGTGAATGTCATATCGCTAGCTTAGAGTGAAATGTTGCTAAGTCCACTTTTTATGAACAATTAGTTTTTGATGCAGGAAGCAAGGAAAATTGAGAATGCACCGTTTCTGAAAGGACTACTTGTTTTATTTCTACCCGTTTTATTCCGTGATGTGCAAAATTGCTAAGTCCAAAGTAGTCACAGAAAATTTGATAAGTCCAAAAAATATGAATATTTTTTTTACGCTATCGAATTCGATTTATATTGAGGGTTTTTCAACAACATTATTTTTGAATATTTATGTACATATGTATGTATGTATAGGCTGGGTCGATTTTGTATGAGGGAAAATAAAAGGTATTTGACCGTATTGTAATAGTAATATTATGATATCTTAGGTCTAAGCCAATTGTTATTGGCCAAGTAAGATTAATTTAAAACTTATCTTTAGCCCGCGCAATTGAATCAAAGTGTATGAATTTTGAAAATGAAACTTTGGCTTGTAATATCTATGGAATGCGTTAATTGTTATAAACAGGACGATATATCAAATTAAGGGTTATTAAATTTAGTAAACGTTTGACAAGTTAATAGTAGTGGCAAGCATAAATATAAGTATTTGCATACATTAACATAATACAATTAGGGCCCATTTTAAGTCCATTTTTCGTGGTTTCTAAATTTGCCGTTATATGAAAGTAGGGGACGTGCAACAAGTGTTTACATAAATATTTTAGTTAATTCCATTATGTGAAAAAGTAACTGTAGGTAGGTAAATGCAATAGTCTTTAACATATCCTGGAAAATCTTTTTGAGGACTCTCCAATTGGACGATATTGCTTTGCATTCAGCTTGAACGAAAAAAGTCACTCCTTGGCATACTTTTCTGTAATCCGGTTCTTTCATTTAAAGGTTATTTATAAAATTGAAGATTTTTTTTTGAGAAAAAAACTGGAGATCCACTTAAGTTTTTCGATATAACTTTGGTAAATGTTACTCGATCGGCACGTAATAATTACCAAACTGAAGGCGAGACTTGCTATTACTGATTTATGATAATAATATGTTGAAAATCATTATCAATATTAGGCTTAAATTAAAGCTAGAAGTCTCGAGTACTATCTCTGAAAATACCATCCCTGCACGTTGAATTGATGGTCACTTATAGTAATCAGCATAAAAAAGTCTATCAAAAACAGCTTTAACATTTGATGCAACAAAATCACTGTTCCCTTGTGTATTTATTAAAAGAACCTAAACAATTTGTTCTAATTTGCTAAGTCCAACAAAAAAAATTTAAGAAAAAAGTAGAAAATTTGCTGTCACAAAATTATCTACAAAATTTGTAAAAAAGCACACTTTTTTATTATTTTTTTTTAATAAAGGGTAAATGAAAAACGCGAAACATTGCATTCAAAGTTTTGCAAAATACTTAAAGAAAATTACTTAGCAACGTTTTTTGTGTCTCCTGTACAATTGAAAAAAATGGACTTAGCAACTTTGCACTCTAAGCTAGCGATATATCAATCACCTACAAATGATTCTGCATCATTTAGGAGGCTATTCAACATTCTAGCGCTAAAATTAAAAAAAAAACAGGGGGCTAACTTCCGTAGAAATATTGAGCTTTTTTATTTTTCTTATTTTAGACATAGGAAAATCTATCAAACGTTTATTTGCATCTATCATAGACCTACAAACGATTTGATATTCTAAGTAAGATCGGTACTCTTGGCTCTATTTAGGTAAACACATTTCTCCAAAACCGTTTTGCGTCAATACTTTATATATTGAACATTAAAGGAGACCGAATGTCGTCTACCAATCACCTACAAACGATTCTGCATTATTTAGTCGACAATTCAAAATTCTATTGGCAAAATTAAAAAAAGGGGCTAACTTCCGTAGAAATATTGAAATTTTTTATTTTTCTTATTTAACATCATCAAACATCAAACGCTAATTTTTGTCAACTTTTAGTTTGTTTTTGTTTCACAAAAGACAAACTGATCGGGTATACATTATTCAGCTCAATGCAAAAATTGGTTCCTTTTAATCACGTATATCTTACGAACCAATTTAACAATCTTAATATAAAGTACGGAAAATGAAAGCTAATGAAATTCTCCATAAACCGTGTATACATCATACTTTCCGATAGGGATTATAGTTTCTGAAAAGTTAATTAATCGTTCCAGCTTTTTATATTTTTTAATGAAAAAATTAAACAAATCATACTTTAACAAAGGAAAAATTTAAAAAATAACAGGTTCTGTGCAAAATTTTTGCATTTCTGCTGAAGCCTGTTCTGTTACAAAAAAAAAATCAAATTACTAATGAAGAAACTCGATGGATAAATAAGATATAATGAGTGGTCAAATGAAAATACGCAAAGATTTTTCGTATGAAAAATGAGCAGGAAAGAAAGTTACTCATACGCCACGTACACCTACGTTTCATGCTTTCTTTCAATCTTTTAAAATTGGCGCCGTTTCATGGTGAAATGCATGTGGTATCACGCTTTTAAACTAAAGCTTTCTTAACACTTTCAGTACAAAAATTCTACCACTGATTCTACAAATTTTAATATACATAAATATGTATACCGTGTGTAATTTGAATCATTCATTTAAAAAATCGCATCAAAAAATATTTAGAATTTTGAATTTTACCGTCATCCTGGGCCCTTTAAATTTGTCAGTGATATCCTAGGTGTTTAAAAAAGAAAGTGATCTAAGCTATTTTTATTTTTTGCTTTCGCGAAATAAATTTCGAAACTATGAATAACACGAATCCGAATCAAAATTCCACGGATATTTGGTAAATATTTTTCTATAGATTACACTGCTCACTATTAATTTTTCTGCCAATTTAACTTTTGTGGCAAATACGGTAATCGCAATTGCAGCTTGCACTTTAATTTGATATACAACCCAATTCTGTAGCTACACCAGATCGCCCTAACTAAGTCGTATAACTGAGCAATTATATATAGATACGTTGAGAGTGAGTCAAGAAAATGTTTAAACGCTTATATTTTAGCACCTACTTCACCGATTTGAAATCTGATAATTTCTGGACAACCTCTGGAGCTTGCACTTTAATTTGATATACAACTCAATCCTGTAGCTACTCCAGATACTACTCGTCCAATTTCACTTTTACTGACGATGACGATATTTAACATAGGGCGGAATATTCATCAATTAAATAGAAAAAATTGAAAACGCGAAATTTATTGCATGAAGTGAAAGGGTGATAATAATCTAACCAAAGGCTTGTGAAATGGACCATTTTAAAAAGAATTGGACCAATGGAAAGAAAAGAAATTGACCAAATTTGGTCCATGATGGTAAAGTAGGCAATATTCTACTCTTTTCAGCCCTATTTAGACAAAAATGTACATTCGGTACACTACACTCAATATAGGTAAAATACATTTCTCCCAAACCGTTTCGCGTCAATAATTTATATATTGACCATTAAAGGAGACTGACAGGCCTATTCTGCTTGATACCGAACATTTTGACACCGGAAAATTTTGTTACCAAAAAATAACACCACTTCTTGTAACCACAATTCTAAGTACCTTGGAATCAATTTAATCTATTCAGCAATTCAGCTATGAAGTTTTGTATAAATTCTGGTGTTGCATACTTCACGGGGCAATAATTTGTTACCTGCTAATGAGATGGGAACAAAATTTGCCAGTGCACAGAATGCGAAAAGGGTTTAAAAATTACCAGGGACTCATTTACCGGTAACAACATTTTTTTTACTACCGCAGAATGGGGCTGTGAATGTCATATCGCTAGCTTAGAGTGAAATGTTGCTAAGTCCACTTTTTATGAACAATTAGTTTTTGATGCAGGAAGCAAGGAAAATTGAGAATGCACCGTTTCTGAAAGGACTACTTGTTTTATTTCTACCCGTTTTATTCCGTGATGTGCAAAATTGCTAAGTCCAAAGTAGTCACAGAAAATTTGATAAGTCCAAAAAATATGAATATTTTTTTTACGCTATCGAATTCGATTTATATTGAGGGTTTTTCAACAACATTATTTTTGAATATTTATGTACATATGTATGTATGTATAGGCTGGGTCGATTTTGTATGAGGGAAAATAAAAGGTATTTGACCGTATTGTAATAGTAATATTATGATATCTTAGGTCTAAGCCAATTGTTATTGGCCAAGTAAGATTAATTTAAAACTTATCTTTAGCCCGCGCAATTGAATCAAAGTGTATGAATTTTGAAAATGAAACTTTGGCTTGTAATATCTATGGAATGCGTTAATTGTTATAAACAGGACGATATATCAAATTAAGGGTTATTAAATTTAGTAAACGTTTGACAAGTTAATAGTAGTGGCAAGCATAAATATAAGTATTTGCATACATTAACATAATACAATTAGGGCCCATTTTAAGTCCATTTTTCGTGGTTTCTAAATTTGCCGTTATATGAAAGTAGGGGACGTGCAACAAGTGTTTACATAAATATTTTAGTTAATTCCATTATGTGAAAAAGTAACTGTAGGTAGGTAAATGCAATAGTCTTTAACATATCCTGGAAAATCTTTTTGAGGACTCTCCAATTGGACGATATTGCTTTGCATTCAGCTTGAACGAAAAAAGTCACTCCTTGGCATACTTTTCTGTAATCCGGTTCTTTCATTTAAAGGTTATTTATAAAATTGAAGATTTTTTTTTGAGAAAAAAACTGGAGATCCACTTAAGTTTTTCGATATAACTTTGGTAAATGTTACTCGATCGGCACGTAATAATTACCAAACTGAAGGCGAGACTTGCTATTACTGATTTATGATAATAATATGTTGAAAATCATTATCAATATTAGGCTTAAATTAAAGCTAGAAGTCTCGAGTACTATCTCTGAAAATACCATCCCTGCACGTTGAATTGATGGTCACTTATAGTAATCAGCATAAAAAAGTCTATCAAAAACAGCTTTAACATTTGATGCAACAAAATCACTGTTCCCTTGTGTATTTATTAAAAGAACCTAAACAATTTGTTCTAATTTGCTAAGTCCAACAAAAAAAATTTAAGAAAAAAGTAGAAAATTTGCTGTCACAAAATTATCTACAAAATTTGTAAAAAAGCACACTTTTTTATTATTTTTTTTTAATAAAGGGTAAATGAAAAACGCGAAACATTGCATTCAAAGTTTTGCAAAATACTTAAAGAAAATTACTTAGCAACGTTTTTTGTGTCTCCTGTACAATTGAAAAAAATGGACTTAGCAACTTTGCACTCTAAGCTAGCGATATATCAATCACCTACAAATGATTCTGCATCATTTAGGAGGCTATTCAACATTCTAGCGCTAAAATTAAAAAAAAAACAGGGGGCTAACTTCCGTAGAAATATTGAGCTTTTTTATTTTTCTTATTTTAGACATAGGAAAATCTATCAAACGTTTATTTGCATCTATCATAGACCTACAAACGATTTGATATTCTAAGTAAGATCGGTACTCTTGGCTCTATTTAGGTAAACACATTTCTCCAAAACCGTTTTGCGTCAATACTTTATATATTGAACATTAAAGGAGACCGAATGTCGTCTACCAATCACCTACAAACGATTCTGCATTATTTAGTCGACAATTCAAAATTCTATTGGCAAAATTAAAAAAAGGGGCTAACTTCCGTAGAAATATTGAAATTTTTTATTTTTCTTATTTAACATCATCAAACATCAAACGCTAATTTTTGTCAACTTTTAGTTTGTTTTTGTTTCACAAAAGACAAACTGATCGGGTATACATTATTCAGCTCAATGCAAAAATTGGTTCCTTTTAATCACGTATATCTTACGAACCAATTTAACAATCTTAATATAAAGTACGGAAAATGAAAGCTAATGAAATTCTCCATAAACCGTGTATACATCATACTTTCCGATAGGGATTATAGTTTCTGAAAAGTTAATTAATCGTTCCAGCTTTTTATATTTTTTAATGAAAAAATTAAACAAATCATACTTTAACAAAGGAAAAATTTAAAAAATAACAGGTTCTGTGCAAAATTTTTGCATTTCTGCTGAAGCCTGTTCTGTTACAAAAAAAAAATCAAATTACTAATGAAGAAACTCGATGGATAAATAAGATATAATGAGTGGTCAAATGAAAATACGCAAAGATTTTTCGTATGAAAAATGAGCAGGAAAGAAAGTTACTCATACGCCACGTACACCTACGTTTCATGCTTTCTTTCAATCTTTTAAAATTGGCGCCGTTTCATGGTGAAATGCATGTGGTATCACGCTTTTAAACTAAAGCTTTCTTAACACTTTCAGTACAAAAATTCTACCACTGATTCTACAAATTTTAATATACATAAATATGTATACCGTGTGTAATTTGAATCATTCATTTAAAAAATCGCATCAAAAAATATTTAGAATTTTGAATTTTACCGTCATCCTGGGCCCTTTAAATTTGTCAGTGATATCCTAGGTGTTTAAAAAAGAAAGTGATCTAAGCTATTTTTATTTTTTGCTTTCGCGAAATAAATTTCGAAACTATGAATAACACGAATCCGAATCAAAATTCCACGGATATTTGGTAAATATTTTTCTATAGATTACACTGCTCACTATTAATTTTTCTGCCAATTTAACTTTTGTGGCAAATACGGTAATCGCAATTGCAGCTTGCACTTTAATTTGATATACAACCCAATTCTGTAGCTACACCAGATCGCCCTAACTAAGTCGTATAACTGAGCAATTATATATAGATACGTTGAGAGTGAGTCAAGAAAATGTTTAAACGCTTATATTTTAGCACCTACTTCACCGATTTGAAATCTGATAATTTCTGGATAACCTCTGGAGCTTGCACTTTAATTTGATATACAACTCAATCCTGTAGCTACTCCAGATCGCCCTAACTAAGTCGTATGACTGAGCAATTATATATAGAAGCGTTGAGAATGAGTCAAACAAATGTTTAAACGCTTATATTTTGTCACCTACTTCACCGATTTGAAATCTGACATTTTTTAGATAACCTATGGAGCTTGCGCTTTAATTTGGTATACAACGCAATTCCTATATTTGCAATTTTTATATTTTATGCATAAACATAAGTAAACTAGTGTTTCTAGAAGTTGTGCCTGTTCAGTGAAGAGAAGGTTTATCCTTAACAGCGGTCGCCCCTCGACAGGCAATGGCAAACCTCCGAGTGTATTTCTGTAAAGAAAAACAGCGTAAAACTGTAAGTCCCTTCCCTCTGTGTGACAACATCAAGGCGCACGCCACAAATCGGAGGAGAAGCTCGGCCAAACACTAACATATGTGTAAGCGCCAATCTATTACACAAGGGAACAAAAATGGGAAACAATTTCGTTGCATCAAATGTTAAAGCTATTTTGGATAGACCTTTTTAGGCGGATTACGAATCCGTAAGTATAAAATCTCCATCAGCTCTAGATTTGGAAAAAAAACGAGGTCAAAGTGTTAAAAAATCGCGTTTTTTGCAATATTTTAGAAGCCATAGCAAAGAAACTAAAGGTGATATTAGGCTTAAATTAAAGCTAGAAGTCTCGAGTATTATCTCTGAAAATACCATCCCTGCACGTTGAATTGATGGTCACTTATAGTAATCAGCATAAAAAAGTCTATCAAAAACAGCTTTAACATTTGATGCAACAAAATCACTGTTTCCTTGTGTTATTATTATTTTTAAAAGAACCTAAACAATTTGTTCCAACAAATTGTTTCTTAAAATGTACCTACGAGATGGATTTTTCGTATTGTACATATTGGAAAAATTCATGGAAAATTTGCTAAGTCCAACAAAAAATTTTAAGAAAAAAGTAGAAAATTTGCTGTCACAAAATTATCTACAAAATTTGTAAAAAAAAGCAGACTTTTTTATTATTTTTTTTTTTAATAAAGGGTAAATGAAAAACGCGAAACATTGCATTCAAAATTTTGCAAAATACTTAAGGAAAATTACTTAGCAACGTTTTTTGTGTCTCCTGTACAATTGAAAAAAATGGACTTAGCAACTTTGCACTCTAAGCTAGCGATATATCAATCACCTACAAATGATTCTGCATCATTTAGGAGGCTATTCAACATTCTATCGCTAAAATTAAAAAAAAGCAGGGGGCTAACTTCCGTAGAAATATTGAATAAAAAAATTTTTCTTATTTTAGACATAGGAAAATCTATCAACGTTTATTTGCATCTATCATAGACCTACAAACGATTTGATATTCTAAGTAAGATCGGTACTCTTGGCTCTATTTAGGTAAAACACATTTCTCCAAAACCGTTTTGCGTCAATACTTTATATATTGAAAATTAAAGGAGACCGAATGTCGTCTACCAATCACCTACAAACGATTCTGCATTATTTAGTCGACAATTCAAAATTCTATCGGCAAAATTAAAAAAAAGGGGCTAACTTCCGTAGAAATATTGAAATTTTTTATTTTTCTTATTTAAGAAATAGGAACATCTATCAAACGCTAATATTTGTCAACTTTTAGTTTGTTTTTGTTTCACAAAAGACAAACTGATCGGGTATACATTATTCAGCTCAATGCAAAAATTGGTTCCTTTTAATCATGTATATCTTACGAACCAATTTAACAATCTTAATATAAAGTACGGAAAAAGAAAGCTAATGAAATTCTCCATAAACCGTATATACATCATACTTTCCGATAGGGATTATAGTTTCTGAAAAGTTAATTAATCGTTCCAGCTTTTTATATTTTTTAATGAAAAAATTAAACAAATCATACTTTAACAGAAGAAAAATTTAAAAAATAACAGGTTCTGTGCAAAATTTTTGCATTTATGCTGAAGCCTGTTCTGTTGCAAAAAAAAAATCAAATTACTAATGAAGAAACTCGATGGATAAATAAGAAATAATGAGTGGTCAAATGAAAATACGCAAAGATTTTTCGTATGAAAAATGACCAGGAAAGAAAGTTACTCATACGCCACGTACACCTACGTTTCATGCTTTTCTGCTCGTATTTCATACAAAAAATCTTTGCGCATTTTCATTTGACTACTCATTATTTCTTATTTATCAATCGATTTTCTTCATCAGTAACTTGATTTTTTTTTTGTAACAGAACAGGCTTTAGTACAAATGCAAAAACTTGGCACAGAACCTGTTATTTTTTTAATTTTTCTTCTGTTAAAGTTTAATATTTTTATTTTTTCATTAATAAATATAAAAAAACTGGAATGATTAATTAATTTGTCAGAAACTATCAGTCCTATCGGAAAGTGATGTATATATGGTTTATGGAGTATTATATTAGCTTTGATTGGACGTATCTCCTTTTAAGATTGTTAAATTGGTTTGTCAGATATACGCGATTAAGTGGAATCACTTTTTGTTTTAAGCTGAATAACGGTAAATTGCAAATATCTCGAAAACGTATCCATAGAACAAAAAATATCTCGATTTTCGGAATCACCGAGCAATTCTACATAGAATTTGGATAGTGGCGTCTGGAGAACAAAAACCAAACTAAAATTTGTGATCCAGTGTAATCAAGCAAAGCTAAGATCAAAAAAGTATGCTCTCTGATTTCTCTATATGCTGACGTTTTGTTTTGTTGCTCACAATTTTTTATATTTCCCGCTACCAACAAAAAGCAATTTCACCACATCAATAGTAATAATAAACAATAATAATCTCGCGAACAGCAGTTCAGATTTTCGCGAAATTTTGTTTATAAATAGCACTAGCAGACCCGCCGGGTCGCTGAACACGTATCTGAAGTCCGTTTTGCTCCATCACGTCTAGATTTGCTCCTAACCTCAAAAAACACCTCGGATTTTCTCTGTACCGTAAAATCCGACAAGTTTTTTAAGGTTAGAAAAAAATCCAGACGTGATGGAACAAAACGGACTTCAGATTCGTGTTCAGCGACCCCAAAAGCATATAACAGACTAGGTTTGGTCAAAGGAACCTTTCATCGATTTTTTTTGTGGACCTGTCTTATTGATGAATGCCTACAAATACAATTGTAAGATATTTAAGGAATTTAGTCTAAAATAAGTCTATATATATTGGATTTCTATGGACCAATGATGCTCCCCCATATTGAAATTGCCACCAACTAACCGGATCATTGTTGTCGCAAGAAATTCTTCACGGACATAACGCTTTCGTTAGGTTATCTAAGACAGCAATGGAGGATATGCCTTCTGCCGACCACCAAACCAAACGTGAACGTGAATTGTTGGTGAAAACGTTGGACCAAATGTTTCAATAAAAAAAAATTTTTTTGGGTGGGTCGAAGTTCGCCGGGTCTGCTAGTAAATAATAATCGATCATGAAGAAATTAACGATAATCTTAAATTCTTATATGAGAATTGAAGTCGGTTTTGTTTTTTCTTAAATTCTTATATGAGAATTGAAGTCGGTTTTGTTTTTTGCTTAAAAATGACTTATTTATTTAAAGGTGCGCTTTTATTTTTTCTCTCTTACGTCAGGATTTATTTTAAAGGACTTTGTTATTTAAAAAATTCAATGCAATGTAGATTAAAAATATGGGTACCAAATAAAAAAGGAAATTTCTTTAGAATTTAAAAAAATTAAAATTATTTGGATTCACAAGGACGAATACGTAATTTTTTAAGATGATAAAGTTAAAAGAACGAAATTCGAGGATGTTATGGAGTTTACATAAGTCCTTAACATATAATTTTTTCAGCAACAAATATTACGGAATTTCAAGGATAAAATTTTAATGGACATTTTCAATACTTACCAGCCCTAATACTCCAAAAAATTGAATCTGTTTAAACTCTACAGAATTTCCTCTTTAATTTGATACCCATGACGTCAGAGTGAAGAACTAAAAACGAAATTTTACTATATTTGGTCCAAGGTTTCGCGAATATATTCAGCCCTATTCTACATTTGGATTACGTTCCCGCATTCCGCTCCGCTACAATCGTAATTTGGTATTCTAAGTTACGATCGAATCGAAAGAAGAAGAGGAAGAGGAAGAGCGAACACATCCTCGAAATAAGCTGGATGCCTAGTTATGTGTGAATTCGAAACAAAACAAAAGAAATAATTGCCACCAAACTATAACAGCTTATGAAGTTAAAATTTGTAAATATTTTACAATAACTAAATATATCTAACTCATTTTAATTTAAAAATAAAATTTTTGTTTGCTCTTAATTTAAGTGGAAACATACATAATTCTATTGCTTGAAGAGCAGAACGAGTCCCAGATTGCTGATGCGAAACTTTAAAGGCGGAAATTTAGGGACATGTTTGATCCTTTTCAGATGAGTGAAGAATTATAAGAAATTCATCTTGAACTGCATTACTCACCGCTCAAAGCCAGTGAAATTATAAACGTCGTTTGAGCACTCCACAACATTTGCATTTAGTACAGAGTGGAAGATTTTAACGCAAATGAATTCGATTTTGAAAGCCGCCAGGATGGGAAGAATAAAGCTTATCCTTCCATAGCAAATCGTATTCGAGACAACATACGCACCTCTTTTTAAAAAGCTAGTAAAAACGAGTAAAATAATAAAAACATCTCATAAATCTATTAATGTTATATAAAAAGAATAAATTGTATTCAGTGCATTTCGCAGTCTTATTTATAGACAATGAAAACAAAAACGCCTGGGTTCCTCTTTGAAAACCCCGCGCAATATCCCTTTTGGTTGCCATTATTTGAGCCAATTTTTCGTATTGCCCGTATTGCTGCTCGCGAAAACACAGAATTGGAGAAAATTCATTTATGGTGACTTTTACAATCATGCACAGTATATTTTACTTAAGTTTTTTATAAAATTTTAATATTTAATCCCACGAAAATAACAATCGAAACGTTCTCCGTCATCAAATTTTCTGCTTAGAAAGACGTAACTACGACCGAAATGTAGAATAGGTATAATCGTAAATTTTTAAGATTGATCGAAACGAAACGGAACGCAGAATACCTAAGTTGCCAAACGGAGAAAATTTCTGGGTCGATTACGGATAGCAATGCAACCACGGTTCGATTGCTAGCTGGCAACGCAACTGGAAATAAAATTTGTATTACGAATCGCAACCTTCGTCAGTTGCTGTAGAGTTATCGATAATCGAAATTTGACAGGTCAACAACCAGCAAGCGGCTGTAAACAAGCCGTGCGAGTAAAATCAATGGGTCGATTATCGATAGCAAGCGAGATTCAGCTGCGTTGCTAGTTGCCAAAACGATATTACAGATGGCAACTGGCAACTTTTAACTGACAGCTGCAGTTGCTACAAAGTGTGTATGCAGGCAACTACATTTGTTGGTTTTTGGAGTGTTTTTAGGAGCAAAAATTTAAAAGTTTGTCATATATTTTACTTTTTAATAATTTGAACGATATTAACATTTTGCAATGAAGTTTGCTTTTACAGAATATGGTGAAAATAACAAAACAATAACTTGAAATTTTTACTCCCGTTGAGTACGCGCTTTTTGCGAAACAAAAGCGAACACTGATTGCAAATTTTTTCGGTAGAAAACCGTCATATAAAAAGTTTGTTTTGCGCATGATTGTCCCTTTTTTCCAAGCAAATTTCTAACGAAAAATTATCTGCGCAAGAACAACCCCTCCCTTTGAAAATTTGCGACCAACTGAACGCTAATATGAGCGCAAGTAAGTCGGTACTCACCACCAGTGTTGCCATTTCTGTTTCTGCCGTCCCGCCAAACTGATAAACAAAAATCGCTAGAATCCTGCTAAATCATTTAAATTCTGTAAAATCTTATGAAAAGAAGTTTCTTTTGTAATTTAGGAGTTAAACTTTATTTGATAAAATTAGAGATCATATGTTTATAAAAAACCATCAGTTTTTTAACAAAAACAAAATTGGAACTTCGTTATATGGTTTTATAATCAGTATTGGGATTTTGTGGCATCAAATAAAGTATAAAAATTGGTCATACGAATGTCGAATTAAAATTTATCATCATCACATCATGCAGCTTTTTTCACGTTAGTTGAGCCGAAGATACCTAAAAATATTCGACAACTATATAATACTATTAGAATACCTTTCCCGCCATGTTCAGTGCTTATTTAGTGCATTTTATTTTGGATGCGGAAATCTTTGTACATAAATATGTGCATATTGATGCATATTAAATTTGACTGAAAATAATTTTTTGATGTTTTGATTTGTCCCAAGTTTTGGTGCTTTTAGGAAAGTTAGCAGCCATGGGGTCTCACATTCGTGAGTACTCCCTTATACTTGTTCTCTCATTCCGATCACACATACAGATGCAATTCGCGCAAAATTTTATGTTCCCCCCCCCCCTTCCCGGGCATAATTACCTCACCTCACCTACCCAACGGTTTGCACATTTGCCGTGGTTTGCACGTTTGGGCATTTTGCCCGTATGTGCACATTATGCCCATTGCTACTCTAGAGGATTGGAATTATTCTTTAAGAGTCGCCTGATTGAGGCCGCGTTCATGCACTTCTCTTCCTCTTAAACAAATAATTGTGATGAATTTAGCTTTATTGCTGTCTTTTCTTTAAAACTCTTTATTTTAATAATTTAATTTTACTCGCACAGCTTGTTTACAGCCACTTGCTGGTGGTCGAACTGTCAAATCGCGATTATCGATACAGCAACTAACGTTAGTTGCCATTCGTAATACAAATTTTCTTTCCAGTTGCGTTGCCAGCTGACGGCCGAGCCATAAATTATTTAAATAAAGAGTCTTAAAAAAAAGACAGCAATAAAGCTAAGTTCATCACAATTATTTGTTTAAGAGGAAAAGAAGCGCATGAACGCGGCCTCAATCAGGCGATATTTAAAGGATAATTCCAATCCTCTAGAGCAGAGGTGGGCAGCTTCGGCAGAGCATTTTTGTAGTGTGCGTGCAATTGATGTCACTGTGTGCATGCGAACAAGTCGTGTGAAGCTTTCGCTGTCTTCCCAAGCAGAGCATGTATACGCGAATTCGCCACGCAGTCGCCCCCGGACAGACGCTGCCCAGCTGTGCTCTAGAGCTACCGCGTACACTGTAAGCAAAAGTTAATGCTTTCAAAGTTTTTCTTTTATTATCGTTTTGTGTTCATTTTCAAAGCAAATTGAGGACTTCCAAATAAAACTGTAATATAATTGGTTAATAAACAGATGAACCACTTCGTTCAACTTCAATACCTCCGCTCATAAAAGCTTGCGCACCTCTTCGATTTTTTCGCAGAAGGAAGTGCCACCGCAAAGACTTCAATTTGGAAGACCTGGTGTGTCGGTAGTTTTAAAAGAGGTGCTTCAGTTGATAAAGGAAAATATTTGCAATCTGTTGTAAATTCTTTGTTAATTTGGTAGTTAGCAGGCGGATTACCGCGGATTCAATTTCGCGTTAATAAAATACGTGTTTCTTTTTATTTCGCCCAAAAGGAAGTGCCCGCCATCTTCCTCCTTTTCTCTTTATTAATTTTCTTTACAGGGTTGCATTACATAATTTACTTAGACTAGTAGGAACAGGGTTGCATTGCCGACTCCGAAAATTAACTAAATGAAATTATTTTATACAATGTTACAACTCGGCCAAACCTGACACATGATCGGCCTCGATCAGAATAAAATCACTCAACTAATCGCTAATGGGTCCTGATCTGTATTCTCAACGCACACTTCCGGTAGCTGCCGCCACGTTCTCATTCGATGGGCCTCGATCATACCGTCATAGGGAAGTTGCGTAAGCTGGCAATTATTTATGTCGCGGACGACGTACCTATCATTCCCTAGAACCTTATGCAATACGTACGGTCCCTTGTATTGAGGCACGAATTTTTTGTTACTTCCTGTAGAAGTGTCGACATTTCTCACGACTACAAAGTCTCCTACGTCATATGCCTTACTTTGGCGGTTACTCTTCGCGCGGAATCGTACTCTTATCTTGCAGTGATCGAGTCGGATGCGTCCTTACGTAGGCGGTCCAAGTCTCGTCCTTCGTCCGGGCATAGTTTTTCCTGGAAGTATTCCGTAAATTCGTTAAATATCACCCCTCGTCGGCTCGGGGTATCACGGCAAGTACTTTGCACCGAATTATTAATAGCGTATTCGACTTCAAGTAATTTTTTAACCCAGTCATCATGGTTAATAGGGTCCGTCAACTTCCCCAACATGGATTTTAGTATCCTATTCACTCTCTCCACCTGTCCATTGGCCTGTGGGGATGCCACGGCAACCTTCACATGCCCTACATTTCGTCTCAATAAAAATGAACTTAACTCTGAGAGAAGTGAAACAAGTGCCTCTATCGCTGATGATTCGTCTCGGCCTACTATAATAGCGCTAAAATACTTGTCGAGGGCCGCCGTGACTTCTCGAGTACTAGTTGAGTTAGCTGGACAAAGCTTGACATATTTAGTGAATGCGTCAACAACAACTGAAATATGCTTACGCTTTCACGCATTGACGGCAGTGGTCCAAAGTGATCTACGTGGATAGTGTCAAACGGCAAAGGGGTTTTTGGGATAACGTGAAGAGTTCTTTCTTTTGCATGAGGCGGAGTGGCGTACATTATGCACTTCAGGCAATTCCTAACGTACTTTTCTACTTTCGGTCGCATGTTTGGAAACCAGTAATATAGCTTCAGCTTACTAAGGGTCTTCTCCACTGATAAGTGACCCATCCTCTTGTGAATTACCTGTATCACGTTGTGCTCCATTTCGTTGGGTACATACAGAGCTATCTTACCGTCATGCTTCTTCTTGTATATCAATCCGTTTACCAAGATAATATTTTTATCCCGCTCTGGGCAACCTGTACTTGGAACTCCACGTCATCCGTGTTTACAATTAGCGCTATCTGCCTCCTACTGAGGGCATCAACATGACCCATTGAAGCCCCTTTTCTATGTTTTATTTTATAATTATAATTTTCGAGCTCAAGAGCCCACCTAGCTATCCGGGGGTTCAGTTGTTTTCTTTCGAGTGTCATCGTCAATGAGTTACAGTCGGTTATTATGGTGAAGCGTATGCCTTCTAGATATGTCCTAAACCTCCTAAGTGCATATATAATGGACAATGCCTCCAGTTCAAAACTATGATATTTCGACTCGGCACTTGAGGCAGTTTTGGAGAAGTACGAGACGGGGTGGAACTTACTATCGTTTTGGGTTGCAGCAATACTGCACCGAAAACTACACTACTGGCGTCACAATGGAGTTCCGTCTCCCGAAGTGGGTTGAATATAGCCAGCACGGGGCTTTTAACAAGGCGGGACTTAAGTTCGGTGAATGCATCAAGGCATTTCTCGTCAAAGTCAAATGGTGAGTTTCTTTTAAGCAAGTTTTGTAATGGTTTTGCAATTTGCGAAAAGGACGGTACAAATCTGCGGAAATATGAGAACATGCCAAGGCAGGATTGTAGTTGCTTTGCATTCGGTGGAATCGGGAAATTTTGTATGCTATGGGTAATATACCTGAATGTGACACCACATATCCTAAATAATTGATTTCATCATACCCAAACCTGCATTTATCTAAGTTAAGTTCCAAAGCTCTAAAGGTAAGTCTCTCTAATACTAATTTTAGCAGGTCTTTGTGTTCATCAAATTTTTCGGTCGCAACGATGATGTCATCCATGTAAATGATGACTTTTCTGCTATCGAACATTTCCCGGAAGATGTTGTTAATGAAACGCTGAAATACAGCGGGAGCGTTCTTCAGTCCGAACGGCATCTTCAAATATTCATATTGACCATTAGGGGTCACGAAGGCGGTAAGGGGAATTGATTCAGGTGCCATCTGAACTTGGTGAAAACCACTTTTTAAGTCTAATACGGAAAAGAAACGTTTGTTTTCCAGATATTCTATGCAGTCATCGATTAGCGGCAGAGGATAATTATCCCTAACAGTCAATATGTTTAATGCTCGGTAATCTACACACATTCGGACCTTTCCGTTCTTCTTTTTAACCAGCACTATTGCTGACGCATGAGGTGAATCGCTCGGCCTTATTATTCCATCTCGGCAGAGTTCATTAATGATAGTTTGTACTTGGTTTCTCTCAGCGTAAGAAAGTCGTCGGGGCGCGCAATGGAAAGGTACGTCAGTCGTCAAGAGTATCTTCATTTCGTATTTAAATGGTTCGGGTGCCACTTCCGGTTCAAGAGATGTGTTAACGATAAGTCGCTCCAAGTCATTCCTTTGATTACTGGTCAGTCTAGTGTCTATGTCTATGTCGTTTCCACCGTGGGGAACGTCAATGCAAAATATTTCAGGTACGTCAGCGGCGGCAGGTACGTCAATGGCAGCAGGTGCGTCAGTGGCAGCAGGTACATCAGCTGCGTCAGGTACGTCGTCAGGCTTATTACGGCAATAGATGGTAACCTCGCGTATCGTTACGTCTTGATCTTTAACGTATTTTAATTCATCTGATGACGGCCGAGTGTGCGTTGGGATCAGTTACAAACTTCTCAGACTTATACAAGCTATGATCGTTAACATTTCTTATTTCAAGCATTTTTTTCTTAGTGTACCTATCGGTTGCGCTAGTCAGACAAACGTTAAACATATTGAGGAAATCACATCCCTAAATAACTGGCAAATTAATGCTTTTGTCTTCAATAACATTTAATTCAATTTCTTTTTTTTTCGTTCAAGAATTCAATATTACATTTAATTTTATGAAGTATTTAAATTTTGCTTCCACCGATTCCTTTATAACTGGGGCTTCTATTAACCATATGTTTTTTCCCTAGTTGTTTTGGGACCAGTGATGCCTTTACAAAGCTAATCGGACTGCCAGTATCGAAAAGAGAGGGTACCTTATAAGTAATTGGAACCGCAAGTGTCTTAAAAGCTATACTCACAGAGTTAAAAGCGCCGATTGCACCCAGTTGGTCGTCTTCATCCTCGGCAACAGTGGCTACTTCGCGCCTTTTCAGGAGTTTTGCTGGATTTGGGCATGAGCGATGGTCGTGGCCCATCTTCCAGTACCTGAAGTAGGAACCATCCGGTCTTAGTGGGAACGGGCAGTTTGGTTTTATGTACCCGTTCCGGGAGCAGTTGAAACGCTTCAGCTTCGTATCGTCGGTTTGTTTTGGCGCCGTTATCTGCCGCTGGTTAGATGGCTGCACCGCCCTGGTCACGAAATATTTGTGTTGGTACCGGTTTATAAGGGTTTTTAATTCCTCTACGCTTCGTGCCGTGATCAGGATGTGGGCATGCGGGGTAGTGTTCCCGATGCCGTCTATTAAGAAGTCTATCAACTCCGTATCGGCGATATTGGCACGCTTCGCAATGGCCTGCATCGTTAGCGTGTAGCAGTGGAGCGTCTCCTCTTTCCTCTTCCAGCGGCGCTGCGCCAGCATTTTGTATACTTCTCGCCTTGTAATTCCCACGTCGAATTCGCCTGATGGCGCCGTTTTTAGCGCCAGGTAATTTAAGGCGCCCGTGGTCGATAAAAATACCCGCGCTGTACCTGTTAGAGACCGGCGCAGGGCAAGCAAGCGAAAATTGTCGTCAGCACCTGAGGACTCCATTATTTCCTCAAAATCGCGCAGAAAATGGCGAACGGGACAGGTTACGTCGTCGCCATTAAATTTAGGCAGAGCCTGCTCAATATCGCCGAATTCCAGGCGACCTTGTCGTCTACTATTAGGAGGGCGCTCCAGTTCTTCTGTCTGCGTAGCGTCAGTATTCTTAAGGGTCGTCACTTCTGCGTCTAGTTCAGTGAGTACGGACCTGGCTATTTCGGTGGCATTCTCTGATACCAGAGCCGCAGTGTTATTGGCGATAGAGATGGCGGTATCGGCAGTGGAATAGGCGGTATTAGCGGTGGTGGTGGCGGCGGAATAAGCGGTGGCGGCAGCGGCGGTAGTGAAGGCAGCGGTGGCGGCGGCGGTTTAGGCGGTAGTGATGGCAGCGGTAGTGGCGGTGGTGTAGGCGGTAGTGATGGCAGCGGTGACGGCAATGTCGGCGATGGTGCCGGCGGTGTTGGTTGAGGCAGTAAATGCGGCATCAACGGTATCGGCAAGGGTAGTGGTGTTCCTATTATCACCCACGAGAAGTTTACGTGGCTGTTGTGTCGTGGCTGAGGGTGGGAACGCCACACCAGCTTGTTGTAAGGCCTTAGTTATATCCTCACGTGGGTTGGCCATTTTCCATGATTATTGGCAACTATTGATGATATTCGATGATCGGGGTAATATCCCAATACCTGAGCTGTAAATTCCTTGTTGATTTGGTTGTTAGCAGGCGGATTACCGCGGATTCAATTTCGCGTTAATAAAATACGTGTGTCTCTTTATTTCGCCCAAAAGGAAGTGCCCGCCATCTTCCTCTTTTTCTCTTTATTCATTTTCTTTACAGGGTTGCATTACATAATTTACTTAGCCCTTTACGGCGCAAGTTCTTTTTTTTTTTTTTTGAAAAACCTGTTTCAAACGATTTTAAATACTATTTATAGAAAGGAAATGATAACAAAAATTTAATTTGATTTTTTTTAATATTTTATTCAATAAAATAAGTATGTTGCAGATATGCAACATTGCGCTTTATTTCAGAAAATTCAATGAATATGAAATTGCTTGAAGCAATTGTTACTTTTGTTATAGCATAAGCCCACGCCACATTTTTCGCAAATTGTTTGCGTGTATCCTTTGCAGTTTGGTAGCTTGCACCTTATTTTTTTTTCTGCCCAAGCAGGCCAATGTCCTAGCTGATCTTGCCGAACATCTTTCGGCGGAATGTATTGACAAGGACCTTTTTTCTTTTTTTCTTCTATTTGGCTTTGTAGGGTACTTTTCCTTTTTAGCGTTCCCTGCTTTTCTGTTTTTCTTGGATTTATCATATCTATGCACCGAAGATACTGCGACTTTTCCCGCGAAGTTGGATGCTAATGTGGCCACTTTGTTGTCCCTCTATGAAACAACGGAGATGTCCGTTCCATTGATGTCACCCACCTGTTCGACAGATGTCCCGCGGTACTCTTTCTTGGAAATCTTTTCCTCCGGTAACTTGCAATTGGGTATGCGATTTCTTCTAATGTTTCCCAAGCTCAGTATTCCTCGTTTTGCCAAGTATTCAGTCAACGGCAAGGACGTGTAGTAAGTATTAAAGAAAATGCGGTAGTTCTCATTGGAAGGCACACTTCTTGAAAGTCGAACAACCACATTGACAGACGCACCTAGGTCGGGTTCATCGTCAGCGACAATATTTTCTTGGCCACTGTATACCTCAAATTTGTGACAAAGCCACTCACACCAGACATGACGAATAATTTATAGCCCCACTTATGCGGTTTATCGGGAAGGTACTACTTCAGGTGGTGACGTGCCTTTGTAGAACATATTTGCTTGTCAATTGATAACTGCGCCTCTAACGGAATTTTTCCAAAACTTGAGTTCAGCATGTCTAACAGTGGCGTTATTTTGAATAATCGGTCAAAATCAAGGTGATCCTTATTTAACATATTGCTGTTTTCGTTCAGGTGTAACATTTGGCGATTTTGTGCAAATATTTTTTGAGACAAAATCTCTTTTACAGGAGCGTAGCCGAACTTCTCTGACCAATACATACCGGCATTCGGCATTTCTACGATGGACATGTAGTAGAGAATACCAATAAATTGCCTTATTTCGATATTTGTAGTGTTTAAGGGCTTATTTAAATTTTTTCTGTGCTGTATATGTTAGACTGATCTCTAATGTAGTCCACTATTTCATCTGGGAACAGTTATTGGAACACTTGGAAAGGTGTATCCAGTCCCAAAATGTCATTCGACAAGTTTGTACTGCCACGGAAATAAATTTGCTCGGAACTTAAATTAAGAGCTTTGGTCTTCCATTTCACACTCAGCTGCAAAAAATAGAACCCAAATTCTTAAAAAACTAACTACTAATTTCTGTAGCTAATATTTACTTTCTCAGGTTTACATTTCTTGGTACCGCCCTTTGCTGTTGAGCTGATGCCCGTTATAACAGAGATATCATTACCATTACCACTAAATTCTTCTTCAACTGACAACGGAAGTGCACTTATTTCTGGAGGAATAACATCGTCGTCGTCTGAAAAATCCATTCCATTCTCACTTTCGCAACCCAGATCCTCTAAAATTCGTTCTATTTCAACGTCTGTAAGGGACGCCATTTTCAGTTGCTAATCGATGTGATAAGCGCAGATCTGCAACAAATCAAAATTTAACGCTACATATATCACACAACAAATTACGCACATAAACAGTTCGTTTTTCAGCCAAATAATGTCTTACCTTCCGCAAGTTATTATTGCTTATGGCCAATCTTGTCACTTTTTTTAAATACTAAAATGCAAAACCGTATGTTTGCCAGGAGCTTTTCTCACAACAAAAAATCACCTTTCAATAAGAACTGAGAACAAAAATCTGACTGGTTTTGCTAAGTACTGTTAGAAATGGGCTGTTCGCTTTGTTACTGATATGCAACAATGCGCTTGGCGTCAATATTAAATTTGGTACTATTTTAGCGGGAGAATCTTGAGTATGTTGCAGATCTGCAACACGGCGCCGTTAAGGGTTAGACTAGTAGGAACAGGGTTGCATTACCGACTCCGAAAATTATCTAAATGAAATTATTTTATACAATGTTACACTGTGTTCGCTTTTGTTTCGCCAAAAGGGCGTACTCCACCGGAACTAAAATTTCAAGTTATTGTTTTGTTATTTTCACCATATTCTGTAAAAGCATTGCAGAATGTTAATATCGTTGAAATCATTAAAAAGTAAAATATATGACACACTTTTCAATTTTCGCTTCTAAATACGCTCCATAAACATTCCCAGCAACCACAAATCAGTTGTGTTTTCGTATTCTGCAGCCAAAAATATCCAGTAACTTGCCAGTAACCAAATTTCGGAGAGTAAGCCAATATTTACTCCCAATGAGTGAAATATGCAAGAAAGTACGAAAACGCAAAACCAGCAAGAAGTTTCTAGTTTTAGGAACAGCTGATTAATTTATTTTCCGATGCAATTTTCTTAGAAAACTAGTATTTTCCATCTTATTATAAATTTAAATAGGTTTACTTTGTCAATTGCAACTCTAAAGGCACCACAAACAATGTGAATAACATTAAGCATCATGCCATCAGCTGTTTTTCTTACTAGCAAATAATAATAATAATAATAGATTGGCGCTTACACATATGTTAGTGTTTGGCCGAGCTTCTCCTCCGACTTGTGGCGTACGCCTTGATATTGTCACACAAGGCGAAGGGACCTACAGTTTTACGCCGACTCCGAACGGCGATTGTATTTTTATGAGAAGCTGTTTTTCTAGCAAATAGTTGCTAGTAAAAATCCAGTAAAACTTGCAAGTTCAGCTGTCATTTTTGCTCTCTCAATTTCCCCTC
>NW_016157814.1:116810-118574 GCF_001687245.7 Rhagoletis zephyria | reverse complement strand
AAGGAATTGTAATTTTTAATTTTTTTAAATTTTTTTGAGCAAAATCGGACTAGTGGTTCTCGAGTTATGTCAAAAAAAGACCACCAAAGGTGACAATTTCCCCTATATGATAGTTATATATATATATCTCGATTCCTAGACGTGACCCAGCGCAACGCCGGGACACGTATAACTTGTTTTTGACCGATATAACATTTCCCGTTGGTTTCATCCCATCCCGATTTTGACTGTCGCATAGTGTAATCGACCCATTCGATTCGAGTCGAAACGCAAGAATAGGGCTGATTGATTTTTGTGTGTAAAACAGTGTACGAAAATAAACTATATTGTACGTTACTATTTCGTTTCGTTCATTACTTTAACAGTTCGGTACAATACGAAAACAAAACGGCTGAGTTCACTTTGGCGATAGTATACTACAGTAGTTAGTAGTTACATACGAAACAACAAACGAAATGAATTGTGCAGAAAAAAATATATGTATGTATGTATATATATGCAATAACTAAATACAAAACGAATGGCTGCAATGAATAAAAAAAATAAAAATGTTTTTTAATCGAATTGGATATGAAAATTTACAGAAAAAAATATTTTTCACGTATTTGAAACGTTTGCATACATATAAAACCATATGGTACAATTGTCACAAACGAAATGCAAACCTTTCTCGTTGGGGAAAATGACAGTGAATCTTACAATTTGTTTCTGACTATGTACAAAACTGTACAAAACCACAAATGATATGATGATCGATGAGCTAATGGGAATTGTTTTGTACAGTTTATTTTCGTACCCTGGTGTAAAATTTACAATCGCACAGTGTTATATGTATGTATGTATAATGAGCTAAACATTTATAAAAAATATTAATTACACTGTACGGCAATATCAAAATTTTTTCTGGGTATTGGACCAAACCAATTTTTTTTAAGAGATTGGGTCATAGGTAAAAAAGTGATTTCTCCGTTTTTCGAAGTTAGCCTCCGAAATCCAGATAAGCCCCTTCGTAGTTCGAAATAGTACCTTTGGTAAAAAATTATATTTAATTATTGCATGTAGATAACTAAAAACCTAAAAATATAGACGTAGTCCTCCTTTTGCTCTTATTTAAATGTATATAACTTTTTGTATGCAAACTTATATTACAGGTGCTATAAGGGGTCAAAGCTCAGGTCTTCGAAAAATTAAATTCCTTATATTTCAAACAATTTTGAACTGATTTATAAAAAATTATATCGTTGTAAAGGTGATTGAACCCCCTTTCTTCCGATATGCACATTTGTATACTTCGTATATAAAAATCTGAGAAAAACCACATTTAGAGGAAAAAATAATTTTTTTTTTATAAAAAAAATATTTTTAACAAAAAACTTACCAACCCATTTTTAAACGATTGATACCGTTGTAAATTATACCTCTTTCTTCTGATATGCATATTTGTATACTTCGTATAAAAAATTTGAGAAAAAACATTTAAAAGGAAAAAATGCCGATTTTTTCTTTAAAAAAATATTTTAAACAAAAAAATTACTAATTAGTAATACAATACTTTACTTTATTTAAATAAAACATAAAATTTCCTTTTATTACAACGCTTTTATCAACTTGCAATGTTGTGTTCGAGAAACTTTCAATGTTGTGTGTCCGACACCATAAAGCAAAGCTTTGAAAAGCTCCTATAAAAAAGCATAGTGAATAGGGCGAGGTAGATGACATCTAGATGTCGCCCTATGTACTACGTTTGCTACACCGGAAATAGAC
>NW_016157814.1:112107-116596 GCF_001687245.7 Rhagoletis zephyria | reverse complement strand
GCATGCGCTCCACGTTTTTCATTTTCAATTTCATAGATTGTTTATAATGACTTTTGCTAAAATTTCAAAATCAAAAGTTATCAAAACAAATTCTATGGGACTGAGAAGTATTATTTTCTACTTTTTAGTTCATTTATAAAAGCGTTGTATATTAAAAAGTTTTTTTTATATTATTTATTTTTATATATAACCCGTTAAGTAAAAAATCAAAAACCATGGTGTTTTTATATTTTTATATGCTTTAGACTTCTAAAACACTACTACTCATTTGGTTTATTTAAATAAGGTATTCAACTGTATTACTAATTAGTAATTTTTTTGTAAATTTTTTTTTTATAAGAAAAAATTTGTATTTTTTCCTTTTAAGTATTTTTTTCTCAAATTTTTATTCACGAAGTATACCAATATGCGTATCAGAAGAAAGGGGTTTAATCGCCTTTATAACGATATGATTTGTTTAAAAAAGCGGTTAGTAATTTATTGTTTAAAATATTTTTTTTATACAAAAAAAGGTACTTTTTCTTTTAAATGCGTTTTTTCTCAAATTTTTATATACGAAGTATACAAATATGAATATCACAAGAAAGGGGGTTAAATCACCTTTACAACGATACGAATCTTTTAAAAATCAGTTCAAAATTTTCTGAAATATCAAGTTTTTAATTTTTCAAAGATCCGACCTTTGACCGGTTATAGCAATATAGAAATATATATATAGAAAAGGAATTTCTATTATTGCCATCAGTGCAAATCAGAAATCCCGAAAATCCCGGGATACCGGGATTTACATTTCTAATGCACACATGTATGTATGTATCTTGCCAAGGTCTGCCGCTTCGGCAACATCCCCCAAATCTTTTTGGAAAATTTAAATGCTGTATCTAAATTACACACTAAATTTTATACACAGTACATATGTACGTCATTTAAAGGGCGGTAGATATTAACAAGGGCTATGTCTTTTGTGCCTTCTCGGAATTAGATAGACAAGCAAAGCAAATGGGTCTAGTGGTGAACGAGGACAAAATAAAATATCTCTTGTCATCACACAAGAAGTCAGAGCAAAAGCGTCTTGGTACCTACGTCACTATTCACAGTTACAAGTTGGAAAAGTAGACGGCTTCGTTTATTTGGGAACCAGCATTAACACCAATAATAATGTCAGCCTTGAAATCCAACGGAGAATCACTCTTGCCAACAAGTGCTACTTTGGGCTGAGTATACAATTGAGAAGTATAGTCCTCTCTAGTCGTACAAAAATTACACTGTATAAGTCACTAATCATCCCCGTGCTGGTGTATGGCACGGAGGCATGGACAATGAAAACATCTGATAAAGCGGCTCTTCGAGGGTTCGAGAGAAAGATTCTGCGAAAGATTTATGGGCCCTTGCGCGTTGGCAGTGGACAATATAGCAGACGATTTAATGATGAGTTGTATTAGCTTTATAACGATTTAGTCATAGTGAACCAAATTAAAATTCAGCAGCAACACTGGCTAGGTCATGTAATTTGAGTGGACAGAAACTATTAAGCTCTGTAACTGAGGAAAAGGAAGGCCTCCTCTGCGTTGAAAGACCAGGTGGAGAAGGACTTGGCTTCACTTGACATTTCCAACTGACGTCAGTTGGCACTGAAGAGAAACAACTGGCGTGCTATTGTGGACTCAGCCAAAATCGCTTAGGCGGTTACAAAGCCAATAAAGAAGAAGATATTAGTATACATACATATTCATATTTTTTCTCACCTTATCGAACTGTGTGCTAAGTCTTCATCGGTACCGATTGCGCGCAACACATATGAAGGCTCCAATGACGCTGAAGTACATGCTGAACCACTTGACAAAGCAACATCTTTCAAAGCCATCAATAACGATTCGCCCTCAACGTAGGCGAAAGACAAATTTAAACAACCGCTATAAGTTTGCTCAGGATCACCGTTACGGATGACATGAGGCAAAGCGCTAGTGATGCGGTCGTATAATCGTTTTGAAAGAAAATCTATCCATTTTTTATCGTAATCCATTTCCTTTAAAGCTATATCGCAAGCAAAACCAAATCCAACAACTAGCGGTGCGGGTACAGTTCCACTACGTAGGCCACGCTCTTGCCCTCCACCGCTTTGTATAGGTTCAAGCCGAACTCGTGGCCTTCGACGCACATAAAGTGCTCCAATGCCCTTTGGGCCATAAATCTTATGTCCAGATATGGACATCAAATCAATATTCATTGCATTCACATCGATAAGAATTTTACCTACAGCCTGGGCAGCATCCGTGTGGAAAAATACTTTCCGTGAACGGCAAAGTGCACCAATATCAGCCACCGGCTGTTTAACGCCTGGAAAAATTAGTCAGTAATTGAAATTGTATAGCCGGAAATCGTATGGTATATAATGTAAGTCATACCGATTTCATTGTTTACTGTCATTATTGAAACTAGCGACGTATATGGTGTTATAGATTCTTCCAATAGCTTCATATCAATGATACCATTTGATTTAACCGGTAAGTAAGTAACTTTGAATCCTTCATTTTCCAAAGCGCGGCAAGAGTCCAGCACGCATTTGTGTTCTGTCTGCGTTGTAATTATATGTTTTCTTTTACTCGCGTAAAATCTTTTAAATAATCGGAGTGGACATTTAGAACGTTGATGTAATAATACTCAAAATATAGATAAAAACCTGGCAACGCCCTTAACGGCAATATTATTAGATTCTGTAGCACCCGATGTGAAAATGATCTCTTTTGGCTCTGCATTAATTAACCGCGCAACCTGTTCTCTTGCCTTTTCGACTGCTTTCTCAGATTCCCAACCGTAGGCATGAGTACGTGAGTGTGGATTCCCATAGTAATTCGTCAGGTAAGGCAACATACTATCTAATACGCGAGGATCCTAAAAATTGGTTTACGTATTTAAAAAAAAAGTATTACAACAATAAGTTATCATTGGGGAAACTTTCCTATATATGCGATGGTAAAAGGGGTGGCGGGCGAAGGGGGTGTAGCGCCTCCCACTACCCATGGCATGAAATTTTTACTTACGTTTTCGTTTGTTTTGAGTAGATGAAGGCCCTGACTTTAATCTTTCGGCGTAGGCGGCCTCCGGCCGCGCTTCAGGATCATAACCTGCAAGGTTACCCTTGTGATCAGCTGATTAAGTTAAGTGACATTTTGGCCAGTTTTGGCTATTTTTCTTTTGTTTATTTAATCAGGCCTATCACTGAATCCGTAATAGTCCGAATTTTCGTGAAATCTACGAAGATGTTATCACTGAATCCGAATAGCTACGAACGAAGCATACACTTTGAGTGCCTTATGTTCGTAGAAATTCAGATTCAGTGATCGTATTTTCGTACATTTTACGAAAATCGGACTACGATGGTTTCAGAATGTTTAGCACATTACATAACCACCTCCATATAGATAAAAATTCAACAAACATTAGCAAACAAATATTTTAACCTTTTTAAAGTTTAATAAATTAAAGTGCAAATATCAAGACGCTAGAAAATCACGTTGATTTTTAATTTTTTTTTTGCTGGCTGTACTAGGAATTTTCTTCTATATAAAAGAAATTGTCGAACATACTTTATATGGAAGAAAGTGCACAATAAAAAATGAATAAAAAGTTATAATTTTTTGTGTGCAATGGTTAAAGTTTGTTATATTTTTATAATTTTTGTACGAGGTTTGAAATGTGGATCTATGTATTTGGTACTGGTTATGTAATGTGCTAGACTTTTATAAAAAATTATAAACATTAAATAAATACATTAAAGAACAAGATAAAATTATAGTTTATAAAACTAAAACCTCGCTATTAAAATTTCCATTCGTACTGTCATCAGGTATGTAACTTGAGAATAGAAATCGCTGCATCTTTTAGGCGCATCAATATTACATAGTTATATCCCGAGCTAATAAAAGGGAGGTAATAAAAATAGCCCAAACTGTGCAAATGGATTGAAGGGTGGAGGTGGCGTTCATAAATTCACTGCTCTCTTCATAGGCTTATATTTAAAAAGCTATTAGGTGTTAAAATTTTAATTGCGTAATCGGGCGTGGGCGCGCTTAGGGATTATAATCTTAACTGAGCAGAATTCTGTTTTCCGTGCCGGAGAAGAGGGGTGGTTGATGGTATGTATTTCAACATATTTTGGGGAAATGTTTAGTACCACTCACACCGTTTTTTGGGTGGGGGGGCGGAGGGGGAGGGGCGGGGCCCCCAAAACACCCCCCAATAGAAAGGAGACAGTCGCCGCTTTCTAAAAAGGGGAACCCCTCCCTTGGACTCCTCGCACAGGCACCTAGGGAACCGTTTGAAAAAGGGGGAAAAACGGATTTTTCTTAGGCAAACTGAGCAGTTTGAAGTGGAATATGACCCAACTAACAGAAACCGTGGGATTTTTTAATAAAAGAAATTATGCCAAATTAGATATGGGGGGATTTTGAATAAAGAATAAAAAGTTAATTAAAAATAGAAAAAAAAA
>NW_016157814.1:106663-109609 GCF_001687245.7 Rhagoletis zephyria | reverse complement strand
AATTTGCATATGCAACCAAAGTCAGACGCGTGATTTTGAAGGTGTTTTTATTTAATGAATTGTGATGAATTGGTTAATATTAAAGTCGTAAAGCAAGTTATAACAAATCAAGTAAAGTGTAAAGTGAAGGGGAATACAAAAATATATTGGTAAAGTGGCTAATTTAAGCAGAATAGGAGTGATAAATGTACGCTAATTTCCGAATTTTACAAAAAAGGGCATATTTCAAACCCAATTTGTAAATAAATTAGTTACCAAAATTTACAAAAGTGAGTGTTAAAATATTGCGTCGACCCTTGACTACAAGTGTGTGAAATTTTTTTTTGGATCGGGCCACCCATTTGGACGGAATAGCCCGAAATAGTTGTGAGCGGTACTAAATCCCACCCATTAAAACAAAAGCGCACATATAGGAAAGCCAACCCTAATCCTTCTTACCAGTGGCGTGGTCGCCTGGGCGTCAAGATATAGCGGTCTACCTTCTACGTTCTCCGATTTTATGTTGAAAAGTATTTGCTTTTTCCGGAAATCTACAATTTATGTACATACGTAAATACAAAAGCCTAGCCTTCTCTAAAAATTTACCCTCTGATATTGACACTGGCTGGACTTCGGTAGAGTTGAACCTATTGTAAAAACATGTGCGGGCCGATGCGCCAAGCAGATTCGATCGGAAAATATTTTTTGGTAGCCTTCCGAATAATTGCATCATTTTGTAAAGTGTATTTCGGTTAGAACTGTTAAGATTGGTATTTGGCAAAGCTATTTTTCGACAACTTAAATTTTACAATATCTACACAACTACACATTTGTTATCCCATAATTATGATCCACAATCAGCTAATGGGATCACAGTCACAGTTAGAGATCGAACGATACTATCGATATTGAGTATGTATCGATACTGAGGGTATAAAAATGTGTACTTTAATACTCGATACCTTATTTGGTAATTTTACTCGATAATTTGCAAAGTACTCTTAGTATCGAATACTTTTTAAAAAACACACTGTGTGGGCTTTAGTAGTCAGCCGCACCTTTTGTTTTAAGAAAACCAGGTGGAATTAACAAATGAAACTCGGTCAGGATGTTAAAGAAGGTATCCTCTAAAACATGTATAACTAAAAAATATAAACAATATCATTGTTTATAAGTTATTTGTTGTTAAAATTTTTCAAGTCGTTCCACTTGGTTTCCTTAACAAAAACTGCATTTGTCACATACTTTCATATATATAAATGCACATAACACTGTACTTAATACTTTACACACTCTTATTTTATTTTATCTTGTATATAAATCACTTTAATTCAACTTTTATCGACTTGTAAATTACATTGAATTGCACCCATATTTACAATAACACATGGTTGCAAACTGACACATAACATGTGTTGCCATATTGTTCAAAACAATACATACAAAGAAGGCAATGTTTAAAAAGGAATACAAAAGAAAATGAAAATTTACCGCTACTTTTATTCTGGGCGTGTATTATTATCAATGAGGGTTTCCGGTCACGAACCCCTGTGCAAAAATATTGCCCATGAGGTAGGCGGTGTGGGTCCCGCCCGATTCCTTTGCTTTAAGTTCGGTCGAAGGCCGCCNCAAACACGTATGCGCGTAACTTGTACATTTAAAACATATAAAATACGAAGGATTAAACGGCAGTCGGCAAGTTGTTAAGAAATCGTAGGCTGAACGTTGTAGGTTGAAGTTTAAGCGTGAAGCGTGGAGCGTTTTACACTTGTGTTCTGTTCGCGCGCTGTCTGGAGTCCTTCTCTCATGTAATGGCCGACGAGAAAAACATATCAAAGTTGGTTGCAGTTCTTATTCGCGGCGTTGCCACTTTTAGCAACTACCAGGGTTGCTAACATCCCGCCCCCCGTGAATCCTCACAGGATTCACCACCAACCACTAGGTTTGCTAAACGCGAAACTGGTCTGCGTAGAAGTCCGCCCTTCGTTCGTACCTCCACGACACGTACTTGTCCGTCTTTGGCTGGAAAAACTTGAGTTATGCGGCCGCGTAACCACTGACTGCGGGGCAGCGTTGAGTCGCACAATATCACCAGGTCATTAGCTTGAAGCGGTATTGCTTTGTCCTGCCATTTGGTGCGGCATAGTAGCTGAGGCAGGTACTCGGTTGTCCATCGCTTCCATAACCGATCCTTGAGGTTCTGCGCGATTCTCCACTGCTTCCTTAGGCAAACCTTCTCGTCAACTGGGTGCGGCGTCTGCGTTGAATTTACGCATCCCAACAAGAAGTGATTGGGTGTTAGCGGCTCATCTTCTTCATGGCTTATGGGCAGGTCAGTTAGCGGTCGCGAGTTGATGATATTCTCCGCTTCTATTAATACGCTGTGCAGAGTGTCGGGTCTTGGAGCTACCTCACGCAACGTCTTGTTTAACAGCGACTTTATAATCCTTATCAAACGCTCCCAGCAGCCACCCGAACTGGGGTTCAGCGGACAGTTAAATATCCACTCGATGTTGTGTCTGCTAGCCTCATCTTGAATGCGGTCTGTGTCTAACAACTGCTCAGCTGCTCTCAACTCCCTTTGTGCGCCAATAAAATTCGTTCCATTATCGCTCCTTATTCTGGATGGCGTTCCACGTCGGTTTACAAAATTCCGCAGGCATAAAATGAACGCATCGGTACTCAGGTTAGCAGCTAGCTCGATGTGTGCAGCTCGAACTGTCAGGCAGGTAAATATAACGCCCCACCTTTTCTCCTTGCGCCTTCCGATGGTGACATTAAAAGGGCCAAACAAGTCAACGCCTGTATAAGTAAATGGGCGCATGAACGGAGTTATGCGGTCGACCGGCAGCTGACCCATCATAGGTTGGTTTGGCTTTGCTTTGTCGATCATACACTGCTGGCACCTTCGCTGAACTTCCTTGAGGAGCGATTTCAAATTCGGTATCCAAAACTGTTGTCGGATGG
>NW_016157814.1:60102-105921 GCF_001687245.7 Rhagoletis zephyria | reverse complement strand
TCCTAGGCCCAATAATTTTTCTTTTATTTATTAATGACGTTGGAGCCTGCTTTAAGCATTCCAAGTTTTTGCTATACGCTGATGACCTAAAAATCTTCAGAAGTGTCACTTCTTTGTCAGATGTTTTGCTATTACAAAATGATCTTAACAACTTAACTACTTGGAGCATCAGAAATAACTTACCGCTTAATATTAAAAAATGTCTCCATATGACTCTTTCAAAGAGCATAATTACGCATAAGTCGGCTTATTATCTGTTTGATAAAAGACTTTCTTCAGTTAAGGAATTTTTAGACCTAGGAGTGATGTTTGATTCGGGATTTACCTTCATTAACCACATTAGCTATATCGTTCCTAAAGCCTACTCTAATCTTGCTTTTTTGCGGCGCTATGGTAGAGATTTCAAAGATCCCTACACCCGAAAAATTCTCTATAACTCGCTGGTTCGTTCGAAGCTTGAATACGCCTCTTTAATCTGGAGTCCAATTTACTCAACTCATTCCTCTAGACTTGAAAGAGTGCAACGAAGCTTTATTCGCTTCGCTCTTGAACCACTCCATTTTAGTGATCCCCTACCATCTTATACGGCCCGCTGTGCGCTTATAAATCTGAAATCACTTGAGTCTAGGCGATCTATTCAATCTCTGCTTTTCATATACGATGTTATTAATGGCATAGTAGACTGTCCAGAGCTTCTTCTGCAAATAAATTTCAATGTACCATATAGAAATTTACGCACTCATTACCCGTTTAATATTAAAGTTAATAAAGCTAATTATTACAATTATGACCCCATTTCCAGAGCTCTCATTGAATTTAATAGAATTTCCAAGAGCCTTGATCTGGACTTCGCCTTCCCGAGATCTCGTTTTGGTTTATTACTAGAATCAATGTATTCCTAATTATATACTTTAAATATCGAATTTACACTTAAGTCGTAAGCTTGTACATCTAGTCTGTAAGATTTGTAAATCATAGACTTAATAAATGAAATGAAATGAAATGAAATGAAATGAAAACGAACGTCAACTCCTCTAGCATGAACTACTCGCACGTACCCTACTGCAGCAAATGCGACTTGACTGGCATCGACGAAAGTGTGGATTTCTACTTTGCCACCGTATAAGATTCGCGGCGAATAACAGCGGGGTATCTTCAACTGCTTCACGTTAGGAAACTCTTGCCACCAGGGCCACCATCTCTTGCTTAGTTCTTGAGGCAGAACTTCGTCCCATCCAATCTCGCACTTCCACGCTTCTTGAATGAGAATTTTAGTAGTAATTAAAAATGCTGCTAACATACCAAATGGATCGAACACCGACATCACGATTCGTAACAACTCTCGCTTTGTCGGAGCTCGCGTTCCGTGCAGGACATCTTTCGGCAAACGGTGGAACTTCGTGTGGAATTCGAAAACGTCATCGCTAGTGTTCCAGAAGAGGCCAAGCACTTTGTCCACTGACTCGTTGCGTTCCAGACTAACCACTTCTCCCGCGGATAATGACGAATGATTCAAACGATCTTCTACTTCTTCGCAGTTGGAGACGAAGTTACGTAACTCGAACCCTGCTTGTGAATTGATGCTGACAATGTCGCTGCAGATACTGATGGCTTGTTCAGGCGTGTCGAAGCTTGCAACTAAATCATCGACATAATGCTTGTTAATTATAGTCGTTGCGGCGTCTGGAAACTGTGCCCGATACTCCTCGGCGTTTTTATTTTTTATATATTCGGCGATGCAGGGTGAGCAAACAGCACCGAAAATTAGCGACGTCATCACATACTCTGCCACAGGCTTGCTCGCATCACCATCACGCCACAAGTACCGTTGAGCGTGCTGATCAGCTGCGCGTATCTTGATCCGCGAAAACATTTCGCGTATGTCTGCTGACACTGCAACACGTCCTTGGCGAAATTGTAGCAAAATCCGTATCAACGGCTGTGCTTGCTCCGGACCCTTCATTAGTTGCGAGTTGAGTGACACGTTGCTTACTGCGGCTGCGGCATCAAAGACGAGTCGCGTCTTTTCGGGCTGATGTCGATTGAATACAGCGAAGTGAGGTAAGTACCAAGCATTTTGATGTGGCTCTCCGGCTTCGTCACGGCTTAACTTTCTGGCATACCCTTTGCTCACGTACTTAGCCATTTCCTGTCGGTATCGTTCTTCGTTTGGCGCTCCACTGCCAGTAAGCATTTCTCGGCCATTGTTTTGCTGTTTGGCAACTTCGGTGGATATGTTCTCCACAGTAAACCGGTTTCATATTGCTTACCTACTCGTCTTGTTGTTCGGCGCAATATCTCACGTGCTCGCTGGTCTTCATCTGACTCCAATGGCACTGCTGGCGGGTTGACTCTAAAGCTGTCTGCTGTGAAGTACTCGTGTACTAAGTCGTGCAGTTGCTGATATTCTTTCACCAACAAAACACGGGGGTTCAAGGTTGTAGGTAGCTTGGTTGGGCCGTACGCGACCCAGCCTAGTGGCGTTTTTACAGCTAGCGGGCTGTCGATGTCGGCTTGCACTTTTTCTGAGGTCGCACCCAGGTATGCGTGCTTTAGCCCGATGAGCAAAGCTGGTTTCGCACGACAGTAGTTTTTTATCGGCAAATCTCTCAAATGCTGAAAATTTTCCTTGGCCATAGATTGCTTAGGCAGGTTCAGGTTCTTCACCGTATATACCTCCTTCAGTAGAAACTTCCTCTTCGTTGCGCAGTTCTCAACTTCGATGCTGATTTTATGCGATTGTTCCGTAACAACGTTGTTGTCATACCACTGCAGCGTAAGTGGATGCAAGCCACCCTGGGCTCCGATCATCTTGGCCACTTCCTCTTCCATTATTGAAATTGACGAACCCTCGTCGAACATCGCTAATATCTCACGCTTACCTTTCGGTCCATATATGTTGACTGGCAATATTTTAAACAGTTGACCATGTGCGCTTTGTGTTACTTGACAATTCAGTACTGGCTGCGCAATGACGTCCTCTGGTGTAGTTCGGCGTAGCATCTGCATTGTTGCATCTTCGTTGTGGAGTAGCTGGTTGCGATAGCGCTGGCAGCCACTTATGTTACACCTCCTTCTTGAACGACACTTTTGCGTGGAATGCCCCTTGCGTAGGCACGAAAAGCAAAGCTGTTGCGCCTTAACCAGGTCCCACCGCTCTTGAATACTGCTTGCCTTAAACGATTCACACTGTGCAAGCATGTGGTTACCACTACACTGATAGCAAGCAAGTGAGTCCCTTGGCCGCTCAATATGCATCAGCCGACGATGATTGCCCGACGATGCAGTCTGCCGGCCACCCTGTGTGTTGTTTGTCGGCATAAGACAAATTATTCTAGCCAACTCGCTAAGCCACTCAGAAAAATGTTCAACTGATGGATACGGTTGTATAGTCGCAGCATGCTTCGCCCAGTCGAACTGTCGGGTATGCGGTAACTTACCCACCATTTGCTCTAACAATGTTACGTTAGCTAAGTGCTGCTGGCAATTTGCAGACTTCAGAAATGCAACAACATTTCTCACTCTTGAGGAAAACGGTACAATCTGCTCCGGCTTATTATCGGCTATTGGCGGGAAATTCTGCAGTTTGCTGATTTGGAATTTAACCAAAATGTCGGGTCGCCCGAACCTGAACTCCAACTCGCTTATGACGTTCGGCACGTTGCTCGGGTAAATTAGCATGGCGGCGACAGCTTCTTTGGCGGGACCAACTAAGCACTTCTGCAACCTCATAAGGTTTTGGCGGTGGCTGTATCCAAAGTTTTCCGTGGTGTCGTTGAAATTCGCGAAAAATAGCGGCCAGTCTTCGACATTGCCGCTGAACACAGGCAAATCGTAAAGTTTTATTTGCGAGTCGGTCGGTGATATGACGGCTTGAGTATTGTCACGCTGTGCTGGCTGCACGCTCTGTTCTGGAACATTCTGTGGTTGCATGCCTTCGCGAAGCCTAATGATGTCTCTTTGACTCTCCGCAGTGCTTTGTCTAAGCTCTTCTACGGAAGCCCTTAACGCATTCAATGTGGCAATTATAGCATTCGCGGTGTCTTCTGCGGCTGCACCTGGCTGACCCTCCATGCTTTCAAACGATGACTCTGATTCACTCCCTTGATTACTCCTCGTAACACCAGCCCGATTCCGCAAGAAATATCTGTTGGTTTCAGACATACAAAATGGCCTCCGGTACCAAATTTATTCGTTTTCACCGACAGCGCACAAGTGTAAAAGTTGTTGAAGTGTAAGAACTGCTTCTGCTTACCGACAAAGGATATAAAACGAATAAAGTAAAGACATTTGCGTTGTATAAAAATGTATTATTAAGGTTTCGACTTGACAAACACGTATGCGCGTAACTTGTACATTTAAAACATATAAAATACGAAGGATTAAACGGCAGTCGGCAAGTTGTTAAGAAATCGTAGGCTGAACGTTGTAGGTTGAAGTTTAAGCGTGAAGCGTGGAGCGTTTTACACTTGTGTTCTGTTCGCGCGCTGTCTGGAGTCCTTCTCTCATGTAATGGCCGACGAGAAAAACATATCAAAGTTGGTTGCAGTTCTTATTCGCGGTGTTGCCACTTTTAGCAACTACCAGGGTGGCTCCGCCTACGCAGAAAGGTGTTCTCTGCAAAAGGTGTTCAGCTCCTTTTCTTCGCAAAACAGAAAGGAGAATTCTACTGCCTGAGGGTTATAATCCCTAAGGGCCGTTTGCACCATGTCTAGTTAATTCTAACTCCCAGTTAAACATCTTTGTCGACGTTATCGACACCCATCATATAACATGTGATCGATAAAGCAGTTAACGTGCTTAACTGAAGGATGTACCTCCAGTTAGCGTTAACTAGACATGGTGCAAACGGCCCTTAGTGCGGCCGAAGGCCGCCTACGTAGAAAGGTGCTCTCTGCAAAAGGTGTTCAGCTCCTTTTCTTCGCAAAACAAAGCAAGGAGAATTCTACTGCCTGAGGGTTATAATCCCTAAGTGCGGCCGAAGGCCGCCTACGCAGAAAGGTGTTCTCTGCAAACGGTGTTCAGCTCCTTTTCTTCACAAAACACAAAGGAGAATTCTACTATTCTACCTATTCTACCCCCCCTCATCCCCCTTTTTTCTAGAATTTGCCGTCCGTCTACTAAAATTTTCCCAACACACTTTTTAAATGTTTTCTTCCATTGCTTTCTTTGCTTATATGGATTACTATCATTCAATTTTGTCCATCACTTAAAATAAACTGAAATTGCGTGTAGTCTGTTGCATATCATAAACCAAATAAGTTAAAGTTTAATGGACTTATTCATAAAAAATAAAGTAGGTTTAAAGAGCTTAATAAAACGACATTTTTCAGTTTACAAACCTTTTTTATTTTTTATGAATAAGGCCATAAAACTTTACGCAAAGTTCACGAAAATGCAGAATTTTTAGAAAATTTTTGGGTATGCAGTTTTGTAACCTATTCAAATTTACGTGTAGCCTACTACCGTTGACTTTTAATTTAAACTTGCACATTATTGTACTAAAATTTAATAGGCTACAAAAATGCATACCCAAAAATTTAAAAATATTTCTTAATAAAACTTGAAATTCGTGAAGGTACCCAGCCAGCAGAGAAACGTACTTTTTGCCGAAATTGCAGTTTTCGAACATTTTTCGTATCCGGAAATATTCAGAAAACGATTTTCATATTTGTTCGTTTTTCGTATCCGAAAAATGTCATCATCTTATTTCAAAACAATAATTTTAAAATATTTGTTCAAACTGAGCATTTGAAAACATATACGTATTCACCAGTAGCTGAGTGTGCAGTGAAGTGTGGTACTATTTGTTAGCTTTCAGGGGGTCCCAGGTTCGAATTCCGTCAGGAGCAACACATTAAAATTATTTATTCAAATTGAAATAATTGCTGAATCTTAAAATTATTTTTTGTTTGGTTTCCTGCAACAATGAAAAAGTTTCTGTGAAGTTCATAATGAAATCAAGTGAAGTTCATAATGATTTCAACGAAAGATATAATCAGACAAATTTCATGAAAATAGCCGAAAGCGCATCCGTCTTACAACCATTTTTGATAGTTTTCTGCACATACGTTTCGGATGAATACTTTAGTGGGAGAATTGATCTGAAAAACGTCCGAAAATTTAATCGGAAAACGGATGAAACATCAGGTTTACATACGAAATTCTTTCCATTTTCGGATACGTTTCCGGATATATATATATATATTTGTATGTATGTATGTACATTTAACATTAAAATTACTTCCAACGTGAAAGTAAGTTCTGCAATGAAATAAAAATCAAATATTTTAAATTTATATTGTTTTAATTTCAGGAAATAACTAGATATACTATTGAAGAATAAAATAATTTTAGTATCCTAAAAAACGTATTTTAATGAGTCCGATACTGAGTAGTATCGATACTTTTTCCCTGATACTTAGAGTGTCGATACCATGAGCTCGAAGCCAGAATGAGTACTCAGTATCGATACCAAAGTCTGAAATTTCGAACCCTAGTCACAGTAGGTTCTTTCCCTAACAATCCGGACCGGATCCGGTAATTAGAGAATAATCGAAAAGTTTGCTCTCAAAAATGGAACATACAGCCCTATTCCGCCACACTGACAAAACTCACCGCGATGACAATTGATATAAAAATGACAATTGCAGCTTTTTGGTATTCGCAGCAAAATTCCAAAGCTCGAATCATGCCAATTGTCATTTTTATTGTCATGATCTTTTGGGTAGGTGACAAGGCAAAAACATATGTTTGTGTTGGTTTAAAAAGTGCGACGATTTAATAAATTTGTGAAAAAAATATAAACATCAACAATTTCAATGGCAGAACAAATTTTAGTTATTTGCGCAGCCGTGCTTGTGGAAGACCATGATGCAATAATACAAGGTGGTAGGTCAATTGTGACAGCTCAATTTGACACTGCCTTAGCTCAGTAGAACGAGAAGAAAAACGGGAAGAATTAAGCCCCATTTGGGGAAAAAATATAAAATTTCACATTTTTTCCTAAACAAAATTTCCTTTTTTATAGTATATTCGTGATGAAATGAAATAAAATAAGATAAAATACCTTTTTAAGAAAAACAATGTGTATACTGAGAAAAAATAAAAAAATATTCAACTATATTATTAGGCAAAGAATTGTTAAAGAAATAACACTTTCTCACCTAAGGCAGTCAATATGGCGGAATTAGAGAGAGAAGTTGCCAACTGATAACACTTGTATTATTGCATCATGGTGGAAGACGAGCAGCTCCGGATGCTCCCTACAGCCTCGTCCGCTCATATTTTGCACGTCTAAAATGTTTATAAATGTCATAAATATACGAATTTATCTATTTTACACAAATACTCACTTTTCTGGTGTTTCACCGCTCATATTGTTTGCAAATAATAGCGTTGACCAGCTGTTTCTACAACAATGAACTTTTCACCATGCATGGTAAGTTGACAAAAGCTTTTCGCTTGTCATTTTTTGTTAGGAATAGCAACGTGCAACGACAATGACAAACTNATATAAACTACTTAGTTTTCAACAAAAACCTTATTCAATAGTAAATTTCAAATATTTTAAACATATTTTGAATAGGAACTTATAACTTTTTTACCATCTGTAAAACTGACGAAGTGGCAACCATCTAAAGAAGTAGAAATCAGCTGACACGGAAAAATCTAAATTCCGCAGATTTCTGCGCTACGTGCTACAACTACAGAAAAATTCTGCGGTGTTGAGTTTTCATTTACATGGCGCTTTGGTAAGACAGATCGTGCCAGCTGACTCGGGTTTACGTACCGGTAGGTTTACGTTCTTGACTAATTTCAGCTAAAGTCGTTCCCGTACGCCAAAACTTCTGTATCTGGGAACACTCTCGTGAGAGTAACTGAGCAACTGTTCCCAGAATGAAGTTTCAAGATTTAGTCCGGAGTTTTTCTTCTAGCAAATTCATGAAAAGTGTCAAACGATAGGTAGAGTTTCATTTGTGTACAAAAACAGAACGCCGTGAAAGCAAATAACCTTACATTTGTTAAAAAATGGAAGTAAATAACGAAATATTCGAATATATATGCAATTATTATTAATTATATAGATTTTAATAGTTATTTAGTGATCTTTCAGCCAAATCAGTCTTGTACTAATGACAAGTAAACAAACCAAATGACGTTTTTGCAGGAAAAAGTGCTTTTTGCGTTCCCGTACACTTCTGCATCTGTTCTCCTGTTACTCTCACTAGAGAGAGTAAAATTGTAGTTTGACATTTCCACAGGTTTTAGTCCGAAAAGTTCTGGGAACAGTAGCTCAGTTACTCTCACGAGAGTGTTCCCAGATACAGAATTTTTGGCGTACGGGAACGACTTTGGACTAAAACTTGCAAAACCTGCAAATCGTAGACGTTCTGGAACGCTCTAAAGGTGTTGTCAGTAACTTAACCTCACTTTTTCGGTACGCATATTCCGGCAACGCATTTTAAGGTAGTAGAAAATAGGGAAAAATTTTGGCCGGTTTTACTCCGTTTTTCGTACTATTTTTACAATAATATGGAAGTTTAAAGTATTTTTGTTCCTTTATTAATTTCGAGAACTAACTCAATGCTGACTTTATTGGAGATTCTTGATTCTTACAAGGAAAAAATAAAATCCATTAGAATTTTCCGCGAGACGAGCAAATTAAATAAAAGCTTGAAAAAGGAATTCAGCTAAACGAAATAAAAATGTTCCATCGTTTTGAGTAGATCTAATTAAAAGTAATATTTTATAAGTAAAGGTTCTAAATGTTGTTGGTAACACGCACCTCAGTTATTTCAGGATTCATTTAAATCCTGAATGCGGACATGCATTCCGGCAATTGCGAGGTGGACGATGACCGCAACATTTTCTCCATAAAATTTGCACCGGTCAAAGTTACTAACTTGGTCAAACTTGGAGGTAGAAAAGCGGTTGACCGTGCAACAAAAACACTGAAAAATAAGATATTAGATTTTCCTTACTTGCAAATAAAAGTTATGTATACCTGGCTGGATAAGGTACCAAAAACAAAGTTAAATGTGGTGGGTTTTATGCAAATGCACTGGGCACTAAAATGCATTGTATCGAATTGCTTAAAAATACGTTTCACTGGATCAAATGCAGTGGTCGAAACCTTTTTTATTTTGCAAATTTCCAACTAGCCAATTCTGTATACCAAACTTTAGTCGAGGCGTAAACTTTACTTGTACAACAGCTAGCACTAGCATTACTAAACTTAACTAGTTTTTTAAACTGCTTACTAAACGTGAAACGATTTATTTCATTGAAAACACCGCAATTTTGTAATTTACTAGCTTTTATCCGCGGGATCATGTGACTTGTTCCGAAGGCTGATGAAAAATTCCAAGCCTATGTTAGGTGCTACGTCCCCTTTTACTAACTCATTTATATATACCTTAATATAAGCACCTACCATAGATACTGTGACCATAAATATATTTTGAAAATGCAGGACAATTTTTCAAAAAATTTACCTACATATAATTGCGTAGTATAAAAATAACAAAAATATACTACATATATACATTCCTCGTCATTTGAATAGCGCACCCTTTTTTTGATTTTCTACCATACAAAGTATGCTTGACAAAATTTTTATATGGAAGAAAATGCGTAGCACCGTCAATAAAAAAAATTGTCGCCCCATGATTATTTTTTTTTCAAAAATTTTTTAAATGGGATGTAGACGTAGAATATGTTATATTTTTATAAAAAGTTAATGAATATTAAACAAACAAAAGGAAAACTGTACCTACTAAGTATTAAAAGGATGCGCTATTCAAATAACGAAGAGTGTATATTTCTTAATTATTAATCCAATTTTAAACTTTAAACATAAATCACATTTGCTTCATTGGTATTAATCTTTTAGTAAGGAATATTTACAAAATTATAGTAAGGCATATTACATATTGCTTTACGCGAAATATGAACCTCTGTAAAGCAAATTTTTTTTGCAAACTTTGAGTCGTTGAACACGAAAAAAAAACCCATGGTTTCAAAGAAGTGTTTTCAGGATTTGTTCGAAAAACGTATTTTTAGTACTTTTTCAGTTATTCCTCAATATCTCATGAAACGACCAACAGTTCGAAATGTATTGATGGGCTCTTTGCAAAAATATATATTTTTTGTGCAGATTGTGTTCCGTAAAATCCACATTTCTCATCAGATTTTCATTTACTGTAAAAAGAAAATGATTGAAATTTAAATTTTTCGATTTTGGTCGATTGTAACACTGATAATTTTCATCGAAATCGGCAAAGTAATATATTTTGTAAGAGTACTGTAGGTCGCTTATGTTGATTGATTATTTTTTTTATGAGATATTGACGAATAGGTTCGAAATGTAACAAAAACACGTTTCTCGAAAAAATTACGAAAACGCTTGTTTGAAAGGTAAATTGGCTTGGAAAATATTTTTTTTCTTAAGCGATTACCACAAAATTTGTAGAACAGTGTTATCGATATATTTGATGCTGGTCTTCAATTTCTCGTCATCCAATGTCCATAACCGTACAATATTTAGAACGCATTGACTAGTTGAACCTTCAAAACCAGCTTACCCTTATGTAGTTATCAATTAGTTGTCGACACTGCTTTTATTTGGATTAGAAGTTAATTTTAAAATATCGAAGAAAATGCGGAACAAAGGCAGGACTCTTGGAAAAAATCAGTACATTTTGGGGGTTTTCTGTTTTGAAAAACTACGCAGGACAGACCTTTAAATAACAGTTATCTGCCACGCCCCTTTTGCATACTCATTTATATATACCTTAATACTATATCTCCGTTGTGAGATTTAATGAAGATTTAGCCCTCTGACGAGATTTGACGTTAAATCTTTTGAGATTTACCATATAAAATTAAATCTCGAAAGGCAGTAGATTTTAGTTAAATCGTCGTCAAATCTTCAATAATATTGATCAATAAGTACAATTTGTTGGATGTGGCAACCACAAATTCACATGCCATAAGTCAAATGACATTTGTGTTTTCAATATACAGGTGAGGACATTGAAATCTAGCCTATCATAAAAACATGAATTTTCGTATTTTTAGGGATTTTTATATTTTTGTTAGTTTGGGAGGAAAATTAGTAATACATATTTACATAACTTTGGTTGTAATAAATTAAGAAAATATTATTTTAAAAACTAAAAATTTAGAAGAAATGTTTTATAGTAACATCATGCAGAGTCTTCTCCGCTTTCTATAAGTCATTTACGCGCTGCGACAAAAAATTTATAAATTTCGGTAATGGTTCTGCTTCGATAACATTGCACCGAACATCCTCTAGAACTCAGTTCGTATTCATGATATACCAAAAGCCCACGATTGGATTTTCGGTTCCCTCCTATGAATAAGAGAGTTCTACAAAAATTTTTCTTTCCGCAAATGTTTTTTACCGTTTTGATAATTTTTCTTAAATTCGGGAAAATGATTCGGAATATGGTACCATTCTTTACACTTTCCAAACTATATATTATACATACATATTTACCACGAATAAGAAGCCAATAATATTCAGAATTCATATAATGAAATTCCGCTTGGTACCTTTCTTTTATCTGTCTGTATATCAATGTCCGCAACTGTATTTAAAAAATCATACATAAGTAAACGTCAAATATTTAAAACTATGAACGTCAAACATATCTCGTTGTGGTAATGGAGACGGTTGTGATTTAGCAACTGGACTTATTAAATCTTAATGGATAAATCTCTCAATGGAGACATAGTATAAGATAAGCATCTACCATAGATATGTTTGCATACCAAATTTCAAGTTCATTTGACTTACGGTTCCGAAGTTAGAGCTGATTAAATAATTCACGCCTATGGGAGGTGCCACGTCCCCTTTTCCAATATCGCTAATTTTTTCAAATGAGTATGGAATTAATTTTATTTATCTCGACAGCAAGTTCCAATGCTCTACTACCAAGAACGATAGAATACAAGATTGCGCATTCCCGCAGAATGACATTTGTGGCAACGGGTAAACAAAGAATTTGGCGAAGAACAATGAGTTGACAGTTGTGAATTCGCAATGAGAAAACGTGTTTTCTTCACGATTCACCAATTTTTCAAGCCATCTTATAGCAAATTAAGCACAACGTTAACAAAAATTATACAACCACTCTTGAAATGTGTTCAAAAGAATAGAAAGAATTTTGTGTTTGTGTTGCAAGTGCCGAAAAAGTGATAATATCTTGTCGCAGCGCATGTTTTCCTGCAGAAAGTGGTCGATGCTTGCTTTCCTCCGATTTTAATTTGTAAATTGTGGTATTTCAACGTTTTCAACTTAACATGTCGTGTTTAAAAGTGGTGCTTTCAATTATATGTGGGCTGGTGTTGCTGTTTGAGAACTGTGAAGCTGTGGAAGCTTTTGACAAATCTCCAACTAAGATGCCGCTTTGTAAATCATGCACTGTGCTTGTGAAATCATTTAAGTTGGTGAGTGCGTGGCAGTAATAACAAATTTGATAATGATAATGAATGATTTGAAAATGATATTTACTCATGTAATCCTTATCCGTAAAGTGCTTCATGCATATTACGCTGGTGTCTAAATTGTATGGCTTCTTCTGCCGGCAGAACTCTACCCACTTTCTGGCCAAGGCGTCGTCGCGGGGAAACAAAAAAAAACTGGATTTGGGGCCTTTACTCCTACGGCTACTGCAATTCAACACACGACACGACATTTTTATATAGTTTTTATTACAAATAAAACGTTTTTTACTTCGTGCGTTACGAATTACTTCGATTTTTCACTTAAAAATACACAATACGTTTGCAATACGTTTGCACTTGTTTATAAACAAAAAGTTTGTTTACGTAATGCCATAAACGTCAAAGTCGCCAAACCAGAGTAGCGGTTTCGGGAATGCGCCACCTTCAGTTCATTACACCATGCTCTACTACAAATATTTCAAGAGATATACAACATGAAAATTTTAGTTAGTATAGGATAAGCCACGCCATCTTTTCCAGTACTGCCCATTTTTCTCTATGCCTATAACCTTCCCGGGGTAAAGTCGAATAAGTGTGCAAAGTTTCGTGCGATTCCGTGCCGCGGTTCAGAAGTTATAAGGTAATAAACAAACAGACACTCACATTTATATATATAGATAACTCAGAGTTTCAGATTTTCAGTCTAATTTGCAACACGAAAATGCATAATGAAGAAGAGGTAAAAAAACAGTGACGCAAACGCTTTCTTTTAGAGCGATATCATGAAAAGGAGTAGTTCTAGTACTATTTTAATTAAATTTTGTGTTATGAATATGTGAGTAGGCATCATGGAAAATTACAACAAACACGTCGCTACTGACAACACCTTATTATTATTACACCATGGTATAGACCATCGTACAGTTCCATAAGTAAAGTAACTCTTCTTACCGTTTTTTCTGGCAGGCTGCATGATTCAATAATACAAGGTTCGATAAACTGACAGTTGCCTCTCTCGCACCGCTCTCTTAGCAATGGCTCCGTGTTGCTTCTTTGCAAATTTACTTGGAAAAAGTGTAGCTGTGGTGTGAGATAGAAGTATAAGATTTTGTGCAATATGTTTATTTGTATATGCATATGAAGCATATTTAACTGATGAAAACATAAATTGTTTTTAAATTGGATATTTACATCAATCTCATAGTAGCTTTATTTTAATTTTGAGTCATTTTGCAGTTTTTATACAGCTAAATAGCACATAAATTACGGAATTCACGTAGATATATCAATATTACGTTCAATACTTCGTTAAAAATGCCAGATTTCCTGCAAATACATTAGAATATACAAAAGGAATTTCACTACAATAGCCTACTTTGCGTACTTTTTTACTACCATTTTCGCACCAAGTGATTTCATTCTTCCCACCCCTCGTAAATGCAACTTTTTGTAGGGGAGTGTCAAACCGCGGCTGTCAATAATTATCTAATGGGCTGTTTTTGCTTACGCGTAAAAGCACATTTAGCGCATTTAGCTCTAAATGCTACTCTAAATGTACATTTATCCATACAAAATTCCTCACCTAAATGCAACTAAAGGCAACTCCATTTTTGCATTAAGAGGCTAAATGCTAAAAGCAACCCTGTGATCTTCCAAAATTTCCACGATTCGAACATGGTTTAAAGAGAAAAAGTGGCAACATTACTTTTTCGAGTATACAGTTCCTAGCTGCGTTTCAGTGATCGCCGATCGAGATTTCTTTTATTTTACATTACATATTTGGATAAAGAAAAGTTAAGCAAATTCAACATCGATGTGATGCTGATAGAAATCTGGATCAATTTTAATTGACAGCACCGACAAATGAATATATGTATACACCATGATAAAAACATAGCAAGGTAAAACCATTGAGAGGCAGTCTGACGTTTGCCAACAATATAATTTTAAAATCAAAACTCAAACTCACAGACACATTCTCATTTTCAATCTCAAACAACAATTGTGAACAATTTTATTTTGTTATTTTCAATTTTATATGATTTTAAAATGTTGGCAAACGTCAGAACAAAATCATGGCCGACGAATTGAGAGAATGAATTTACCTTGTAATGTTTTTATCATGGTATACACAAACAAATGTTTGGTTATGGTTAAAACAATTCAAGTCTTTTATTGAATTTTTGGTTTAAAATTTATTTTTTCCTTTTCAGTAGGGTTTTAAATAAGAGACTGGAACACGGCTGTTTGTCAAAAGCATACGATTTCGAACTCGCGTAAATGTACATTTGCTAAATGCTATAGCATGAACGCTCTTCGAAAACATATGTTCGAAACTGCTAAATGTTGCATTTTAAATGCAGCAAAAACGCTGCATTACCTTGTATTATTGAATCATGGGCAGGCTGTAGGTGTGTGTTTGGTAGTGTATTAGTGTTTTTGGTTCAGTGCCTTAGTGTATTTTGAATAAATTGTAATAGAAATAAAAGAAATTGTAATAGAAATGAAAGAAATTGTAAAAGATAAGAGCACATGCCAAAAAAACAGGTGATCTCAGCTGTAGGCTTTTTCTGGCAATCAGCTGATAGTGTTTTTACTTATGAAACTGTNATATGAAGCATATTTAACTGATGAAAACATAAATTGTTTTTAAATTGGATATTTACATCAATCTCATAGTAGCTTTATTTTAATTTTGAGTCATTTTGCAGTTTTTATACAGCTAAATAGCACATAAATTACGGAATTCACGTAGATATATCAATATTACGTTCAATACTTCGTTAAAAATGCCAGATTTCCTGCAAATACATTAGAATATACAAAAGGAATTTCACTACAATAGCCTACTTTGCGTACTTTTTTACTACCATTTTCGCACCAAGTGATTTCATTCTTCCCACCCCTCGTAAATGCAACTTTTTGTAGGGGAGTGTCAAACCGCGGCTGTCAATAATTATCTAATGGGCTGTTTTTGCTTACGCGTAAAAGCACATTTAGCGCATTTAGCTCTAAATGCTACTCTAAATGTACATTTATCCATACAAAATTCCTCACCTAAATGCAACTAAATGCAACTCCATTTTTGCATTAAGAGTCTAAATGCTAAAAGCAACCCTGTGATCTTCCAAAATTTCCACGATTCGAACATGGTTTAAAGAGAAAAAGTGGCAACATTACTTTTTCGAGTATACAGTTGCTAGCTGCGTTTCAGTGATCGCCGATCGAGATTTCTTTTATTTTACATTACATATTTGGATAAAGAAAAGTTAAGCAAATTCAACATCGATGTGATGCTGATAGAAATCTGGATCAATTTTAATTGACAGCACCGACAAATGAATATATGTATACACCATGATAAAAACATAGCAAGGTAAAACCATTGAGAGGCAGTCTGACGTTTGCCAACAATATAATTTTAAAATCAAAACTCAAACTCACAGACACATTCTCATTTTCAATCTCAAACAACAATTGTGAACAATTTTATTTTGTTATTTTCAATTTTATATGATTTTAAAATGTTGGCAAACGTCAGAACAAAATCATGGCCGACGAATTGAGAGAATGAATTTACCTTGTAATGTTTTTATCATGGTATACACAAACAAATGTTTGGTTATGGTTAAAACAATTCAAGTCTTTTATTGAATTTTTGGTTTAAAATTTATTTTTTCCTTTTCAGTAGGGTTTTAAATAAGAGACTGGAACACGGCTGTTTGTCAAAAGCATACGATTTCGAACTCGCGTAAATGTACATTTGCTAAATGCTATAGCATGAACGCTCTTCGAAAACATATGTTCGAAACTGCTAAATGTTGCATTTTAAATGCAGCAAAAACGCTGCATTACCTTGTATTATTGAATCATGGGCAGGCTGTAGGTGTGTGTTTGGTAGTGTATTAGTGTTTTTGGTTCAGTGCCTTAGTGTATTTTGAATAAATTGTAATAGAAATAAAAGAAATTGTAATAGAAATGAAAGAAATTGTAAAAGATAAGAGCACATGCCAAAAAAACAGGTGATCTCAGCTGTAGGCTTTTTCTGGCAATCAGCTGATAGTGTTTTTACTTATGAAACTGTACCTTTTTGGGTTGTTGTTGTAGCTATATTCACCCTTGAGGAAGGCACTGGGTTGTGTTAATGGCCTTCCTCAGAATTTTTCTTAGATTTCAGGGTTGTGTGCTGCATTATTTCTAGATACATAAATTTAAGCCTTTGACAAATCGTGATTGTATTAAAAGAAAATTATAAATGGTGTTGAAAAACCAAACAAACGCTCATGCGAAAGCTCTATTTTTGTATGTTGTTAAAGTTTATACATGGCGATGTTGATGGTAATACAAGCAATGTATTCATTTGTGGATTTCATGTCACTTGAGAATTTAGCATCGTACAGTTCCATGGTGTAATGAACTGAAGGTGGCGCATTCCCGAAACCGCTTCTTTAGTTTTGCCGACTTTGACGTTTATGGCAATACGTAAACAAACTTTTTTGTTTAGAAACAAGTAATTCATGCGTTCTATAGTAAAAACGTTTTATTTGTAATAAAAACTTTATAAAAATGTCGTGTCGAGTATTGAATTGCAGCAGCCGTAGGGGTAAAGCCCCCAAATGCAGTTTTTTTTTTGTTTCCCCGCGACGACGCCTTGGCCAGAAAGTGGGTAAAATTCTGCCGGCAGGCCAAGCCAGCGGAGCCGCTATATTTTAATTCGCTGCACTATGTCGATGTCGTTTTAAAGCTCATACAGCTCATCGTTCCATCGTCTGCGGTACTCGCCGTCGCCAACGCGTAAAGGCCCGTAAATCTTCTGCAAAATCTTTCTCTCAAACACTCCAAGAGCCGCCTCATCGGATGTTATCATTGACCATGGTTCTGCGCCATATACCAGCACGGGCATGATGAGTAACTTATAGAGCGTGGTTTTCGTATGTCGAGANGTTGGATTTCAATGCTGACATTATTATCGGTGTTAATGCTGGTTCCCAAGTAAACGAAATTCTCTACTTTCTCGAAATTGTAACTGTCAACAGTGACGTGGGTGCCAAGGCGCGAATGTGCTGACTGTTTGTTTGATGACAGGAGATACTTCGTCTTGTCCTCGTTTACCACCAGACCCATTCGCTTTGCTTCCCTATCCAAGTTGGAAAAGGCAGAACAGACTTCGCGGTTTATGTTACCGATGAGAAAAGATCGAAAACGAGTAAGAGTAATTGGGTACGCCTTCTATTTTCCAATGATAGCAAATTTATTAGTTTACACCGGGAGTAATATAAGGGAATCGGATCTGAGAAGTTAAGAGAGTCGAGGGCAAATCGAATAAACACCTTTTAACTCGCTCAATCCTGGAGGCGTGACAATTATAAATAGGGCACCATATAATAGAGGCATACTCAAGTTTAGATCGTACTAAGGAATTAAATAATGCTTTCCGAGTGTAAGGGACTCTAAAATCCTTGGCATATCTACGAATAAATGCTAAATTACTAAAAACTTTTGGGAGTAAATGACAAACATGATTTATAAATGAAAAATTCGAGTCAAACACAACACCAAGATCAACAAATTTACTAACAGAAGTAAGATGATGGTTTATGAGGTAGTAATTTGAAGTAAGGGTATTTTGAGATTTAGATAAGGTCATCTTAAAGCACTTGTTTACATTCAAAGACAGTTTATTATATTCACACCAATTTAAAAGACGATCTGAATCTTCCTGAAGAAAGAGAACATCAGATGAGGAGGTTATTCTACGAAAGAGTTTTAAATCATCGGCATACAATAAAAAACTGGCGAGTTTGAAACAGGAGCTAATATCGTTTATAAACAGGACAAACAATAGGGGGCCAAGAATGCTACCCTGGGGTACACCTGATGTTACAACAAAGGGATTAGATTTACAATCATCGATATAAACAGACAGAGTCCTATTAGTAAGGTAAGCCTTTAGCCAAGCTAGGAAATTAGAGTGAACACCAATGCACTCCAACTTGTGTAGCAATAATAGGTGTGGTACCTTATCGAAGGCTTAAGAAAAGTCCGTATAAATGGTGTCTACCTGCGAGCCATCTTTGAATGAAGAAACACAAAATTCTGAAAAAGAAGCTAAATTAGTGACCGTTGAACGACCAGCTACAAAACCATGTTGGTGGGGCTCAATCATTCTTTTGGCAAGAGAAGAGAGTTTAAAATGTATCACTTTTTCGAATAGCTTTGAGCAGACAGACAGTTTCATGACAGTTAATGTCAGATGTCGAGACAATCAACGAACCAAGATCTAGGCGTTGGGTCGTCCAGTAATTACGTGGTAGATTTATAGAATCACTCTCACAGGCGAAATTCGAGCTGAAAAATTTTGCAAAAAGTTCCACGGTATCTGGTAGAGATTTCGAAGATTGACCGTTAAAGTACATGCAAGTCGGAATATAAGAACTTCCCCGCTTAGAGCGTACGAAATTCCAAAAAGCTTTTGGGTTGTCTTTAAGTTCAGATTCAAGTCTCCTAATGTACTGGTTATAAAGAAATTTATCAAGAACATTAAACTGTTTCGCATAGTTAAGGTATTGCTTTTTGAGATGAGTATTGTGAATATATGGCATATATGGCGCTTGTAGCATTTATTTCTCTTATTTTTCAGATTTTTTAGAGNAGTATTGTGAATATTTGCCATATGGCGCTTGTAGCATTTATTTCTCTTATTTTTCAGATTTTTTAGAGTGACAGAGTACCAGGGTAATTTATGAGGCTTGGAGGGTAAAGCAGCCAGTTGCTCAGAGAAGACTTCAGACATAATGCAAAGAAAAGTTTCATAAGAGGCATTAACATCTTTAGAATTGAAGATATCACTCCGATTCACGTTATTTATAGCCAGGTTTATGGAGTCGTAATTTGCATCACGAAAATTGTAGGAAATCCTATTATTTTGCCTTAAGGGAAGCTTATCAAAAAACTCTAAAGAAACAATAAGGGGATTATGATGCATATCAGAATAACAGATCGGAGTCTTACATTCAGAGAGATTAGATATCAAATTTTCGTCTACAAACACTAGATCTAATAATTTAGATAACTTATTGAATATGCAATTAATTTGCGTAAGATTAAGGCTAAAAAGAATATCAATAAAGTTTATTTTATGAGAACGAGTAACGTTGGTTGGGGTAAGTCGCCCCGAGTTTTGAAAGCATGTCGAGTTAATGCCAGGGAGATTGAAGTCGCCAAGAATACAAAGATTACAATTTCCATTACTTTCATAGATGTGTGTGATATTCTCTACGTGATACTTATATAACTCATCTGAACTGTTAGGTGGGACATATGATACACAGATAAACAAAGAGCCGAACGAGCCAACAACGCGCACACATAATTGGTCAATTAAAGTATCGTGGTTGAGCAATTCAAAAAATTACGACCTTAAGCTACGCCTTAAAGCAATTAGTACACCACCCCCTTTGAAGTGGCCAGTTTTCTCAGCATCACGGTCTTTCCTATAAGTCTGGAAAATATTGGGATCAAAGTATTCTTCACTGAAGAAATTACTATTAAGCCAAGTTTCCACAAAGATATATATGTCATAATCCATAAGTGAAGAACAAAAAAAGACTTCTTTAGCTTTTGTGCGCATTGCACCCATATTCTGGAAGTATATATTCAGATTTTTGCATGTACATTCGGCATTAGACTCTATAACACTATTTGGAACTTCCTTGGTTAGCTTCTGGTTGAAAAAACCGAAAGGGCCGCACAATGATATCAGACGGCCACACATTTGGATTTAAGATGTTGTTGTAGAGGGAAGATATCACACCAGTCTTAAAGTTCACGCTCCGAGGACTCTCAAGTGGAGTTCCTTTTTTGACTAATTTGTAGCACGTAAGGTGTGTACTATCGATCTTTGCATGTTTAGATACATACGCAATAAGGTTTTCCTCAGATACAGACGGTTTAAAGGAGGAAATGTGCAACCATTTCATCTTAATGACCACCTCGAGATCTGTATTATTATTACGCCCATGAACAATGTTTATGCGTTTGGGCCTATTTAAATTTCGGGCAGCAGCCCAATCGCCACGATCTTCATTAGCGGCCGCAATAGCATCATCCGATATATCAGCACTTCGTTCATGTATGTTGCCATGTGTAACATTCATACCACTTGTGGTTGACATTTTACTAACAGCATCCGGCCTGACAGATGAAGATTTAACAGCAGCAGAATTATAAGAATCATCGGTGTTGATTTCCGCAACAGCACCGGAAGGAGACCTAACAGAGCGATTTCCATTAGATTGCACGGAATTAGTGCCAGCAGCAACAACAGCATTAGCGGTACACGGGGTTGATGGCTTCGTGGGGGTAGTGGTAACAGCAGGAAAGTTGACAGTGCAATCTGCGACAGTATTTGTATCCATGAGGCCACCAACTTGACGCACAGTATTAGAGCCATGCGAACTAGTATTAGTTTTAATATTAGTATTAGTATTAGACAACAAAACAGCATCAGCGAACGACGAGCAAGATGGTCTAGTAGAAGCAGTGCTAAGAGAGACAGCAGGTGTAGATTGAAGAGTAACAGATGACAGCGATGTAGGCGCAGTAACAGAGGTGTATGTGCTATCGTTAGTTACAAGTGTATTGACAGCTGTAGCGATTGTCCCAGCAGAATTCAAATGAGCGGGAGAGATACCGTTAACGTTACTCACAAACTGTGCTCGTGGCGAATTAAATGCATGATGGACAGCGGAAAACTCAAAAACACCAGGCGAGGAACAATAGTAGTTATTTTTGTAAGAAATATTAGCAGCAGTTTTTCTGGTATTGGATTCCGCAGCCATCATGGCAGCATTCACAGCGTTAAGGTTATTTGCACTCGAGTTGTTGTTGGTCGAATGCAAGGAGATTATTAGATCTTTTATTGCATCAAATTGTTTCGATAAATCTTTGAATTTAGCATCAAAAGTGTTTGAAATAAGATCAATACTAAGCTTTTGAGTTACCAGAACTGCATCCAGAGCCTTAACGAGTTTCTCTGGCATGACAACACACTCATCACAAAGATATAATAGGTTACGTTTAGTTTTGACCAAATTGAAATCATATTCTGAAACGTCTTTGCAGCAAACACAATGAAAAGATTTTTTACAAAACCCTTTACACGGCAGCAGATTAGCATCAGAACTTGAAAAGGCTTTAGTACACTTTCCGCAAAAGTTATCCATTACGAAAGAAAAGATAATAAAATAACAGAGCGAATTAAAAGCACGTCTGCACACACCAAACACTTGTACGTTTTGTGGCGAACGGCTGGGAGAGGTCTTTCCCAATTCTGACGGAGCTGATGGTATTGCTCAACTTCATTTTACTCAGCCGTAGGAGTTTTGAGGGGATTCCAAATTCAGACATAGCGGCGTATAGGCAACTCCTTTTAGTGATGTCAAAAGCGGCTTCAAAGTCGACAAATAGGTGGTGAGTGTCGATCCTCTTCTCGCGGGTCTTTTCCAAGATTTGGCGTATTGTGAATACCTGGTCTATGGTGGATTTGTCAGGTCTAAAGCCACACTGATAAGGCCCAATCAGTTCATTGACGGTGGGCTTTAGTATTTCACACAATACGCTCGATAAGACCTTGTAACCTATGCTTAGAAGGCTGATTCCGCGGCAGTTTTCGCGAATGGCGGGGTCACCTTTCTTGTGGATTGGGCCGAGCACACTTAAATTCCAGTCGTCGGGCATGCGATCATCTGACCATATTCTGCACAAGAGTTGATGCATGCACCTTATCAACTCGTCGCCACCGTAGTCGAATAGCTCAGCTGGCAGGCTGCCAGCTCCAGCAGCTTTGTTGTTTTTCAGCCGCGTTATTTCTATTCGTACCTCGTCATAATTAGGCGGTGGAACATCGACTCCGTCATCACCGACTGCGGGCTCGGGTGCTTCTCCACAACTTTCCGTGCTGCTACCATTCAGTAGGGCGGAGAAGTGTTCCCTCCATAATTTAAGTACGCTCTGAACATCGGTTACTAGGTCGCCTTGTTCTTACAGGAGTACGCCCTGGTCTTAAAACCTTCCGTCAGTCGCCTAACTCTTTGGTAAAATTTTCGGGCATTCTTCCTGTCGGCCAGCATTTGAAGCTCTTCGCACTCACGTATTTCGGTCTCTCTCTTCTATTGCGCTTCCTGACACTCCTCATCGTACCAGTTGTTCTTTCGGGCTCGCTGAAATCCGACTACTTCTTCGGCGGCGGTACTTAACGAGCGGGTGGTTCCACTGCTCGCATATGTCGGTTTGTTGAAGAGTGCTCTCTGAGAGCAGGTGTGAGAGTCGAGTAGCGAAAGCAGTGGCTGTCTGTTGTGATTGCAGCTTTCCGACGTTAAGCTTTCCTTGCATATTTGGGCGCACATTTGTTGCTGCACAGAGACGGGTGCGTATCTTGGCTGCAACAAGATAGTGGTCCGAGTCGATGTTTGGGCCTCGGAGTGTGCGTACGTCTAAAACACTGGAAGCGTGCCTTCCGTCTATCACAACATGATCGATTTGGTTTCTCGTTTTTCGATCCGGGGACATCCACGTAGCTTGATGGATCTTTTGATGCTTGAACCTAGTACTGCATACACCATGTTTCGGGCCCCGGCGAAGTCGATCAGCCTCAATCCGTTGTCGGACGTTTCGTCGTGTAGGCTGAATTTTCCGACGGTGGTTCCAAAGATCCTTTCCTTGCCCACCCTGGCATTGAAGTCGCAAAGCACGATTTTGATATCATGACGGGGGCAGCGCTCGTACGTGTGCTCCAAGCGCTCATAAAAGAAATCCTTGGATGCCTCATCCTTCTCTTCCATCGGGGCATGGGCGCAGATGAACGAGATGTTGAAGAATCTCGCTTTAATGCGGATTGTGGCTAGACGCTCGTCCACCGGGGTGAACGACAGTACTCGGCGACGGAGTCTCTCCCACCACAAATCCAACTCCGAATTTGCGCTCCCTTACATGGCAGCTGTAGTAGACGTCGCAAGGCCCCAGATATTGCTTGCCTTGCCCCGTCCAACGCATTTCTTGGATGGCGGTGATGTCAGCTTTTGTCCTTATGAGGACATCAACCAGCCGGGCAGAGGCACCTTCCCCATTAAGGGGCCGGACATTCCAGGTGCATGCATTCAAATCGTAGTCCTTTAAACGTTTGCCGTGGTCGTCATCATAAGGGGGGTTCTCATCCGAGGCTTTGCCTTGCTTCTTAACTGGAGGTGGTTTTTACGTGGCGGATCCCAAACCCAGCGCACAACCCATTGCTGGGACGGGGGTGGTTTCGCAACCAAATACACCTTTATACAGCGAGCCGCTTGCAGCCGCAACTACTGGTGAAATGACGCTGCAGACTTGAGTGAGCCCTTAAACCGAATAAGTCGGAGTGGCCCCATCGAAGCTCCCGCTCTTTCCAGAGTGCGCGAACGAGGACGCAAGAGTCGGGATTGAGTAAAGCCATGCAACTGTAACTGCATACCCAGCGCAACGACTATACCCCATTGCACTCCCTTTCAATAAATAGAATTAACAAATATTCGCAAATAATTTTTTTTTATTTTATAACTGACAACTAACGTACCCTGTTTGTTCTTTTCCAGACTCCATTTGGATTTTGACTCTTTATTACCGCCAACAACTTTAAGTGTATACATAATTACAAGCTGTCAAAATTTTGCGTGGTTCCACGAGCTAGGTAAAAATTATGACGTTCGTATTCACAACAAGAAATCTCAAAATTTTTGTTGGATCTTTCTAAATTTTCAGCTCCGAGCGCTGAGATAGTAATTTGATATCAAGTAGTAGAAAAGTTCCATGGTGTAATTCTTGCTCTAATATTTTTCACCAGCGGGTTGAAAATTTTCATTTACCTCATAGTTGTCAAAAATTTGCAATCCGGAGTACTTTTTTATCAATTGGCACAGGCCTTTTGCACAAATAAGGTTATGAAATGCGTTTTATTTAAATCGTTTAAAAAATTAGTCGTTTATGTATACCATTTTATGTGGAATTATTCAATAAATTTCGTTTTACACTGTACTTTTTGAAACTGTTTGGAGTTAATTATTTTTTGTTTCTCAAAAGCAACCCTGCGTGCTTATAAGCTATAGGGCTTTCGCACGCGGCGATTTTTCAGGCAACTTTTAGTTGAAAGCCTCGTCCGAACGGCCTTTCAACTAATCGCTTTCAACAAAGTTGGTCGCCAGCCAACTTTGGGCTCGTTTAACTTTTTTTCCTTGCAACCCTGTGTTTGTTTACATTCCGTATACATACTTTTTTCTTTTTTACTTTTATTTTATCTTTCAGCTTCGTTAAAAGCACTTCTACCAACGCTTGGCTTACCAAATTTACGCCAATTGATAAAATTTTGCGTTTTAAATTCATTTTCAATAATGTAAATAACAATTCGTGTTGAATTGAAAATCGCCTCGTCTGAATAGGGATGCCAACTTTTTCACTTTCAACTTCTCATTCAACTTCGCATTCAACTTTCGTTGCCTGTAAAATCGCCGCGTGCGAATGCCCTCTTAGGAATGCAGTCGCCAAATTCACCCAAGGTTGTTTAGTCGACGTTCAGACACGAAAACTTTTGTTGCGGAAACTCGAAGCTTGGCGGGGAGAGACCGACGAGGAAAGGGGACGGGTACCGAGTCGCCCGTACTCGGGAAACACGCTTTGTGCTCTCGTTCGTCTGTGTAATTCAAGTTGGCAATTCACAGCTGACAACAACAATTGCGTACAAAAGAGTTTTTTCATCACTTTACTTCCCTAATGCCGACTCTGCCGAATTAGCCTTCGAAAGAAATGCCTCTTTATACGGTTCGTACCCCTTGCCTACGAATAATCAAACGATTTGCCCACCGTCGCATATTAAACAACATTTGCGAAAGGNGAAACCACCACGATGTATAATTACACCAATTTCGAGAACCTGCAACGTCTGCAAAAGTGTTTAAAAGGAAACGCACGTAATACGGTTGAGTCTTTATTAATTCACCCTTCAAGTGTAAATGCAATTATTTCCACGCTTCAATTTCACTTCGGTCGCCCTGAGATATTAGTCCGGAGTCAGCTTGCTAAGGCACGAGCCTTTCCTTCTATCACTGGCAAAAATTACAGCGATATCGTGAATCTCGCCACAATGGTATCCAACCTTGTTGCTTTTCTGGAAAACGCCGGTGTTTTGCCTCACCTCTCAAATCCAACGCTATTAGAANCTTGTTGCTTTTCTGGAAAACGCCGGTGCTTTGCCTCACCTCTCAAATCCAACACTATTAGAGGAGCTTGTAGGTAAATTACCACTTAACAAACGCGAAGATTGGGCTCGCCATATATTTTCAATTAATAAAATGTATCCAACTATCCAGGAATTTAGTATCTGGTTGCAACAAACGTCTGTGTACATCGCCATGGCTACTGAAATTAATACGTCAAAATCAAATGTAAACACAGATCAGCTGGTACAAAAAAGTAATAGATTTGCGAAACAAGTGTTAACCATAAGTAAAGAAAAGTATGAATGCCAGCTTTGTAAATCCAATCACAAATTGTACCAATGTTCTAATTTTAAAGAGGCAGGATATGATGAGCGCTGGGAGGTCGTCAAAAACAATCGCTTGTGTTTTTGTTGCCTTTCCGCAAATCACAGCATGTACAATTGCCCTCATCGTCGTGAATGTGGTGTGGCATCTTGCCGCAAGTATCATAATAAATTGCTTCATAAAATTAATTCAGAAACAGTTCAAGATGGCATCTCACCTCCAACAGAATCAGCTGTTGCGACTGTAAATGTATGTGAAAGAAATGATTATGAGAAACAGAAGAGCAAAATAAACAAAAGAAACGCAGATGTATGCAAAAGCATTGTTGATAAAACTTTACTTAAATTTTTGCCTGTAAAACTGTATGGACCCAAGGGTAGCGTACGTGTAATGGCATTTATTGACGATGGAGCCAAAGTCACTCTTTTGGAGGAGCGTATAGCTGATGAAATTGGTTTGAAAGGAATCGCTGACTTCTTGCGCTTGAAGTGGTTTGACGATCAGACAACTACTGAAGTTTCAAAACGGGTGGATGTTGAAGTATCGAGTGTTTACGATTCAGTGCGATTTCATATGAAAGACGTTCGCACGATTAAAAAGCTGCTTTTGCCCCCACAAACTTTGTGCGCTGAAAACTTTAAACAAAAATACGACGAATTAAGCCATATTCCAATTGTAAGCTATACGAACGCTATGCCACATGTCTTGATAGGGGTGTCTCACACAAATTTAGCTAGGCCATTGCGTGTTGTTAACTTTGAGGAAGGGTTTACGGCACATGAAACGAAACTGGGGTGGACGATATTCGGCTCTAATGAAAACCGAACACACAACACAACTATTTGTCATGTACATATTGACGACAGCGCACTAAGTCAACTGCAAAAGACAGTATCTGATTTTTTTGAGGTAGAAAACTTTGAAAGAAGTACGCTGCCTCCCGTAAAGTCTGCATGTGATATAAGGGCTGAACGAATACTTACAGAAACAACAAAATTTATTGAAGGTAGATATGAGACGGGACTTTTATGGAAGGATGACGCTGCGATTCTGCCTGAGAGTTACAGCATGGCATTAAAGCGTCTTCAAATTGTGGAAAGGAAAATGTTGAAAGATGAAAATTACGCAGATTGGTACAGAAAAAAGTTAAATGAATATGTAAGTAAGTAAGCGAACATGGTACCNTTAAAGCGTCTTCAAATTGTGGAAAGGAAAATGTTGAAAGATGAAAATTACGCAGATTGGTACAGAAAAAAGTTAAATGAATATGTAAGTAAGGGCTATGCTCGGAAATTAACTGCAGATGAAGCCGAATGGGTAGATAAGCGAACATGGTACTTGCCCCACTTCGCTGTGTACAATATAAATAAAGGTAACAAACCTAGACTAGTTTTTGATGCTGCCGCCAAAATTAATGGGATCTCGTTAAATTCTGCACTGATGAAGGGACCGGACTCATATCATCCCAAATCATTGCAGTCAATTCTATTTAAATTTCGAGAAGGGAAAGTTGCTATCTGTGGGGACTTCCGCGAAATGTTCCATCGCGTTAACATACGTAAAGCCGATCAAAATTCTCAGCGGTTCCTTTGGCGAGAAGGAGACCCGACGAAGTTACCCGATGTTTATGTTATGACTGCAATGATTTTCGGCTCTATTTGTTCGTTATGTTCGGCACAATACGTAAAAAATTTTAACGCGAGTAAGTTTTTGCACGAGTATCCGCGAGCAGTAGAAGCTATTATCGATCGCCACTACGTAGATGACTACGTTGGCAGTTTCTCTAGCGTACATGAGGCTATAAGCGTAACGAAGAAGGTAGTCGCGATCCATCAAGAAGCAGGTTTTGAACTTCGAGGATTTATTTCGAATTCAAATGCTCTATTGCAAGCCATTTACGACACGTCAATGCCAGTTGAGAGTCCTACAAAAAATATGTGTAGTGGTGAATCAGACTGCGAGAAAGTTCTGGGCATGCACTGGGATCCGAATCGTGATGCTTTTTCTTTTAAGTTAATGTTTGCGAGAATTCCAAATCAAGTTTTGGATGGCAGTAGACGTCCAACTAAAGCGGAGTTGTTAGGGATTATCATGTCCATTTTCGATCCCTTCGGGTTTCTATCCAACATAACTTTGGCTCCGAAAATACTTCTGCAAAAATTATGGCAGTTAAGCGTTGACTGGCATGAAGCAATTCCACGGGAGATTCACGAAGTATGGTTCCAGTGGTACAAGTCGCTAGAATCGCTGTCTGAATTTAGCGTACCGAGATGCTATCATTTGAATTTCACAGACCCTTCAACGCAGATTCAGCTTCACATATTCGTCGATGCAAGCGAACTTGCCTACGCAGCCGTGGCCTACTGGCGTATATGTCATGCAAACGAGGTAGAAATAGTTTTCATTGTTGGAAAGTCCCGCTGCAGTCCATTGAAGCCACTATCTATTCCACGTCTGGAGCTTCAGTCCGCGGTTCTAGGAACAAAAATTAAGAGTGTGATTTTAGGCAGCCACACTGTACAACCAGATAAAATTGTGTTCTGGTCAGATTCGAAGACCGTTATTCAATGGATTAGGTCCGAAGCGCGACGTTACAAGCAATTTGTTTGTAATAGAATATCTGAAATCCTCCAATCGTCTGAGGTCTCACAGTGGAGATGGGTGCCAGGCTCGTTAAACCCTGCAGATGACGCAACAAGACCACAAAAAGTTAGAGTTTCATCGAACTCTAGGTGGATTAGTGGCCCTTCATATCTTAATCTATCTGAGGATCAGTGGCCCGTCCTACCAAATCCCGAATCGGAAGTTGTAGGCGAAGAAGAAAAGCAAACTACTCTAATTATTATACATTTTTGAAAGTTATGACTTGGGTAAGGTACGCGATTTTTAAGTTCCTCGCATATTTCCACAAGAACGCAACTACGAAAGATGTGTTTAGAATCACAGCACATAAGGTGAGCAAGACCGAACTCATGCTTGTACGATTGGTGCAAATGACCGCTTTCGCCGAGGATGTCTTATTGGTACGCGAAGGCAAGGAGCTTTCTAATCGCAGTTCACTTTTTGATTTAACGCCTGTGATCGATGATGAAGGAATTCTACGAGTGGGTGGCCGCATAGACCATGCTGAATCCTTGCCAATGTATACTAGGAGACCAATTATCATGCCACGGGATCATCCGATGTCACGCCTCATAACACGTCACTACCATGAAATGTACTATCATCAGAATCAAGAATCCATCATCTGCGCTATCCGAAGTAAATACTGGATAACAAACATTCGAGGCCTTCTAAAATCTGTAAAACGTGAGTGTCAGCATTGTAAAAATATGGGAGCGACTCCAAAGACTCCGTTAATGGGACAAATCCCAGAAGATCGCTTAACACCGTATATTAGACCGTTTTCGTACACCGGCCTTGACTACTTTGGGCCGATAATGGTATCTATAGGTCGGCGTCGTGAAAAGAGATGGGTGGCTCTATTTACTTGCTTGACAATACGAGCAATTCATCTGGAAGTAGCACGAGACTTATCAACTGACGCCGTTATTCTGTGCTTAAGGAACTTTGTCAATCGCAGAGGAATACCAGTTCGCCTACGCAGTGACAGGGGTACGAACTTCGTGGGGGCAAGCAAAGTCGAATGGATTTGTCTTAAAAATGATTTGGAAGCGGAGTGTACTCGTCGTGGAATCGAGTGGGTATTTAACTCACCAGCAAATCCATCAGCGGGTGGGGCGTGGGAACGTATGGTTCGCAGTGTAAAAAGAGTCTTGTCATTCACATTGAAGGAAGCGGCACCGCAAATAGAAACTCTGCAAAGTTTGCTTATTGAAGCGGAGAATTTAATTAACTCCAGGCCACTTACGCATATACCAATTGAAAGTGTTGATTCCGACCCGTTGACCCCTAACCATTTTATTTTAGGGTGTCCTAACTATATTCAAACGTCAGATTGCTCTAAGGCGGTATGCTTACGAAAACAGTGGCGAGTCGTTCAGCAATNTATCTGAGGATCACTGGCCCGTCCTACCAAATTCCGAATCGGAAGTTGTAGGCGAAGAAGAAAAGCGACCAAAACAGCTATTTACAGTTCAAATGGATATTGACGTCATACCATTTGCAAACTACTCTAATTATTATACATTTTTGAAAGTTATGACTTGGGTAAGGTACGCGATTTTTAAGTTCCTCGCATATTTCCACAAGAATGCAACTACGAAAGATGTGTTTAAAATCACAGCACATGAGGTGAGGAAGACCGAACTCATGCTTGTACGATTGGTGCAAATGACCGCTTTTGCCGAGGATGTCTTATTGGTACGCGAAGGCAAGGAGCTTTCTAATCGCAGTTCACTTTTTGATTTAACGCCTGTGATCGATGATGAAGGAATTCTACGAGTGGGTGGCCGCATAGACCATGCTGAATCCTTGCCAATGTATACTAGGAGACCAATTATCATGCCACGGGATCATCCGATGTCACGCCTCATAACACGTCACTACCATGAAATGTACTATCATCAGAATCAAGAATCCATCATCTGCGCTATCCGAAGTAAATACTGGATAACAAACATTCGAGGTCTTCTAAAATCTGTAAAACGTGAGTGTCAGCATTGTAAAAATATGGGAGCGACTCCAAAGACTCCGTTAATGGGACAAATCCCAGAAGATCGCTTAACACCGTATATTAGACCGTTTTCGTACACCGGCCTTGACTACTTTGGGCCGATAATGGTATCTATAGGTCGGCGTCGTGAAAAGAGATGGGTGGCTCTATTTACTTGCTTGACAATACGAGCAATTCATCTGGAAGTAGCACGAGACTTATCAACTGACGCCGTTATTCTGTGCTTAAGGAACTTTGTCAATCGCAGAGGAATACCAGTTCGCCTACGCAGTGACAGGGGTACGAACTTCGTGGGGGCAAGCAAAGTCGAATGGATTTGTCTTAAAAATGATTTGGAAGCGGAGTGTACTCGTCGTGGAATCGAGTGGGTATTTAACTCACCAGCAAATCCATCAGCGGGTGGGGCGTGGGAACGTATGGTTCGCAGTGTAAAAAGAGTCTTGTCATTCACATTGAAGGAAGCGGCACCGCAAATAGAAACTCTGCAAAGTTTGCTTATTGAAGCGGAGAATTTAATTAACTCCAGGCCACTTACGCATATACCAATTGAAAGTGTTGATTCCGACCCGTTGACCCCTAACCATTTTATTTTAGGGTGTCCTAACTATATTCAAACGTCAGATTGCTCTAAGGCGGTATGCTTACGAAAACAGTGGCGAGTCGTTCAGCAATTGAAGCAAACCTTTTGGCGTAGGTGGATGTTAGAGTATTTGCCAACTCTAACCAGGCGCACTAAGTGGCATCAAAGAGTTAAACCAATTGCAATTGGCGACGTAGTTATCATATGTGACGACAACGAAAGTAGAGGCGAATGGAAGCGCGGCATAGTTCTGGAAGTGTATCCTGCTCCTGATGGTCAAGTAAGGTCGGCCCTCGTTAAAACATCATCCGGAAATTTACGTAGACCTGCCTCGAAGCTCGCGGTCTTAGATGTTTACGGTGAACCTCAAACTGCAGACGCACCTTCGGTTCACGGGGGGCGGAATGTTGTGGAGAGCACCACGCTATAATTTATACCAGTTTAAGACTTGAATTTGAATATGAATATTTGGCAACCTTCTTTTGTCTATTGTAACTAAACATTGTTTTATACTCTACCGAGAATGTTTGAACTCGAATGAAAATGGCTTCTTCCGGCTTTTTCGCTAACCGAAGGACTGAGGAGAAGCACGAATAAGTAAGGGATATAATTTTCTAATTTTTATTGTACTAATCCAAAACAATTTTTTAGATATTAAAACGCTAAACCTTACAAAATAAAAAATACTCGGTTGTTCTTAATATATTTGTGCTATTCGCTGCCGCAATTACAGTGGGCTTGAAAAAAGGCATATTATGCATTTTAAATTAGTTTTTTTTCTATAATTCTGAAAGATATTTTAATTCTCTATTTATGTATCAATTATTGCAAAAAGTTAAGTAGTAACGAAGATATTTGTCAACATAAAAAGCTCACGCTGACATTGAACTGTATAGCAGGCTTAAGAGCGGCCGACGCCGCCTACGCAGAAGGAGTTCAGCTCCTCTTTTTCAGCAACACAGAAAGGAGAATTCTGCGTAGTAAGGTTTACAATTCCTAAGCGAGGCCAAAGGCCGCCTACGCAAAAAGGAGTTTTGTGAAAAAATACCAGGAACGTGAACCGGATGAAAAATTTTGTCGGTTCGGTTCAGCGGTTCGAACCGTTTTTGCACTTTTGGATTGGTTCGTCAAAGCGGTTTTTTTGGTCTTTGAACCGGGGTTTCGGTTCGAGAAACAAAAAAATTACGCGCAAGTTTAAGTGTCAAGTATCAAGTGCAACAACGCGCAAGGTTAAGGGTCAAGTGTCTGTCCAGTGAGNGATGTTTACGGTGAACCTCAAACTGCAGACGCACCTTCGGTTCACGGGGGGCGGAATGTTGTGGAGAGCACCACGCTATAATTTATACCAGTTTAAGACTTGAATTTGAATATGAATATTTGGCAACCTTCTTTTGTCTATTGTAACTAAACATTGTTTTATACTCTACCGAGAATGTTTGAACTCGAATGAAAATGGCTTCTTCCGGCTTTTTCGCTAACCGAAGGACTGAGGAGAAGCACGAATAAGTAAGGGATATAATTTTCTAATTTTTATTGTACTAATCCAAAACAATTTTTTAGATATTAAAACGCTAAACCTTACAAAATAAAAAATACTCGGTTGTTCTTAATATATTTGTGCTATTCGCTGCCGCAATTACAGTGGGCTTGAAAAAAGGCATATTATGCATTTTAAATTAGTTTTTTTTCTATAATTCTGAAAGATATTTTAATTCTCTATTTATGTATCAATTATTGCAAAAAGTTAAGTAGTAACGAAGATATTTGTCAACATAAAAAGCTCACGCTGACATTGAACTGTATAGCAGGCTTAAGAGCGGCCGACGCCGCCTACGCAGAAGGAGTTCAGCTCCTCTTTTTCAGCAACACAGAAAGGAGAATTCTGCGTAGTAAGGTTTACAATTCCTAAGCGAGGCCAAAGGCCGCCTACGCAAAAAGGAGTTTTGTGAAAAAATACCAGGAACGTGAACCGGATGAAAAATTTTGTCGGTTCGGTTCAGCGGTTCGAACCGTTTTTGCACTTTTGGATTGGTTCGTCAAAGCGGTTTTTTTGGTCTTTGAACCGGGGTTTCGGTTCGAGAAACAAAAAAATTACGCGCAAGTTTAAGTGTCAAGTATCAAGTGCAACAACGCGCAAGGTTAAGGGTCAAGTGTCTGTCCAGTGAGATGGGTTGCCTTTACATTTGATATTATCACATGGTAAACAAACATGGTGTGTATTACCATGTTTACCAAAAAGAAAAAAGTGGGTACATTTATCTATTGAAAATTGGTTGAAACGAACCTTTCAACCTTTATAAAAAGTGGTTCGGTTTTCGGTTCGGATCAAACATTTGTGGAAAATTTCGGTTCGGTTAATGGTTTAGTTAATTAATATAAAAGAGCGGTTTTCCGGTTCAAGCCCGGTTCACGTCCCTGAAAAATAATATGGATAGCGTAGCCGGTATTGGACAGACTAGGGTTGTTTTATATAAATACTTTGTACAGTGAGAACTCTTGACAGCATACTGTATATCAAATAAACGCTTGATTAATTTTCCATTTAATTGTACAACTCAATCTTATAACAAATAAGGTGATTAAAAAAAATGGTTTGTATAGATTTGTTTAGTATTTTTTTAATTTTAATTCAATTTTTGTAAAAACTATTTAAAATATATATATTAGGTACGTATATCAAATTAAAGAGAGTTATAAGGCTTTCGCACGAGGCGAATTTTCAGGCAACTTTTGCGTTCAACTCGCGCAGGGTTGCACGAAAAAAAATTGAATGGCTAAAAATATAAAANACAACTCAATCTTATAACAAATAAGGTGATTAAAAAAAATGGTTTGTATAGATTTGTTTAGTATTTTTTTAATTTTAATTCAATTTTTGTAAAAACTATTTAAAATATATATATTAGGTACGTATATCAAATTAAAGAGAGTTATAAGGCTTTCGCACGAGGCGAATTTTCAGGCAACTTTTGCGTTCAACTCGCGCAGGGCTGCACGAAAAAAAATTGAATGGCTAAAAATATAAAAGTATCAAAATATTCGCCATAAAAAGGCGTTTGCATTGTTCAACTTTGCATTCTACTTTGGTTGAACGGCCTTTCAACTAATCGCTTTCAACAAAGTTGGTCGCCAGCCAACATTTAGCCATTCAAACTTTTTTCGTGCGAACGGCCTTTTAGATTGCCTATAAAATGAGATCAAAATTTTCAAAATCCATCTATTCGTTTTTGTGGGCCCTGTCAGACGGTCAGTAATTATCACGATATGTGGATCGCGATCCATATTGATGGATTGATGGATCGCCCACGAATGCTAAATGTTCAATATTTACCGCGTCAGTATTTGCATAATTTTTGTGCTGAACACTTATTATAACGCAAGAAAATATTTCCATTTTGTGCGTATAAATTACAGATAATGCATTCCACAGTTATGTTAAAATTTCCAATGTTAATTAAAATTTTTTCAATTTCTTTTGAAAGGTTTTAACCACCGAGAGCGAAGGCAGAGCGAATACGTTTTCGATGTTCGTATTATGAGAGTAAAAGATGTACTGACGAAATGTATGGATCGCGTTTTGAAAGTGCTACACGTTCAATATTTATTGACGGTATCGCGATCCGCGATCCAGATTTCAGAATTTTTAGTAAGTTTGCTCTATGGATCACGATCTATCAATACTGCATACCGTCAATAAATATCGCTATACTTGGATCACGTCAATAAATACCAGTGTTGGCACTAATCGATTGATTTTTTAATCAATTAGTTAATTTGATTAAATTCAGTCGAATTACAGTTAATCATGATTTAATTTAATCTGATTTAGGGCCGGTTACTCAATGTCTGGTTAACGCTAATCCCCGGTTAAACATAGTTATCGACGTTACCGACTCCCTGTTGTATGCATGGAGTCGTAGACGTCGATAACGATATTTTACCGGAGATTAGTGTTAACCGGACATTGAGTAACCGGCCCTAAATAGTTAATCGTAACCGTGATTAAAAAAATTAATTTTTAATCATTAACCCTTAATTTTATTATGCTGGAATTGTCTTTTGCACACAAGGTCAGTTAATCGGGTATGGCTAAGTCGGTTTCCCTCATCAATCTAAGCAATTTGGTATGCATTTTGATTGTGATCTATTACCAGCAGACGTTATGAAAACTAGGTTTTATATTTGTCTGCACATGTGCCATGGGTTGTCAAACTTCCCAGTTTATGTTATACAAATTATAATTATTATTTGTTTATATAAGTATTATGTGTTTTTCATAAGCGTCAAACAGAAAACAATAATCGTATATGGTATTTGATTTAAAATGCAGACAAACTAGACCACTTAATCAGATTTTTTTTAATCGGATTACCGATTGATGATTAAAATTAATTAATCGTAATCACAACCGACGATTAACGATTAAAAAATTTAATCATTAATCATACAGATGACGATTAATTAATTTTAATCGTTAATCGCGATTAACATTTTAATCGTTAACTTTTAATCGTTAATCAGATTAACATTTTGCCAACACTGATAAATACTGACGGTGTGACACAGCTCTTTGAAATCTTTATTTCAAAAATTACTTAACTTGACCTTTAATAACTTTTGTAGTTGTTAATTCCCCAAAAAAAGAAGTATACCGTTATACTCAGCTCCGGAGGTAATCGACGCAGATGAAATTAGAACACGTGATGACGGATAGAGTGCAATACTGACACTGACCTTATCTGTATATGCAGAAAGAGAGAACATAAAAATGTTATACCATTGTTATCTTATACATATATATATATAATACAGTGTTTGACAAAATAATAGATTCACTTCAACATCCTCCTTGAATCATTTATTTTTCTTAATTACATTCAGCTAATTTCTTTATTGCATGTGCTTATGTATTTTTCTTAATTATAAGTTCGAAAACAATATTAATATTTACATGCCAATAGAGTTGTTTGATTTGCGTTTTAAATTCAATTCAATAAGTTTAAATAATGAAAGTTTCATTTATTTAATATAAATTAGTTTTAAAAATAGCTTTATATTAGGGTTAGTTTATTTGAAATACAGTTAAGTTTCGGAGAGCTAACGCATTTTGTAAATATATCGGCTAACATATTTTCGGCGTTTATATACTTCAAATTTATTTCCCCGCTTTCGATATAGTCCTTTATAAACTTTATTTTAAGATCAACATGTTTTGTACGTGCAGAATAAGAATTATTTTTCACAATATGTAAAGCACTTTTATTATCACAATACAAAACTGTTGGCTTATTAGTGTCTTTAACTAATTCATTAATGAGTCTATTTAACCAACTAAATTCTTGTACCGCTGAAACAATCGAGATATATTCCGCTACTGTTGATGACAGCGCAATTGTTCTTTGTCGCTTCGATGCCCATGATATAGCTCCACCTTGTAAGGCAAACACGTATCCAGTAGTAGATCATCTATTATCAACGTCACCAGCCCAGTCTGCATCACAGTAGCCAGTTAGAACTGAATCGCCAGCAAACGTTAAACCTTTGTCAATAGTTGATTTCAAATATCTGAAGACACGTTTTACTGCAACCCAATGCGGCTTCCCAGGACTCGTGCAGAATCTGCTCAACAAATTCACCGCATAGCATATGTCAGGTCTTATTATCTGAGCCGCAAATAGCAAACAACCAATAGCTTGCATATAAGGAACCGTTGCCATATAATCCTTCTCTTCTTTGCTTTGTGCACACATTTCAGAGCTAAGTTTTTGGTTCATATCAAGCGGAGTTGATACAGCATTGCAGTCATCCATACCAAAACGTTTTAAAACATTGGCAATATATTAAGACTGGTCAAGTTTAACACTACCATCTGCTTCATTTCGCGTAACTCTTATTCCTAAAAATGACGTTACTTCGCCCAAGTCCTTCATCTCGAAATTCATAGAAAGATCGCTCTTTAGATTTTTCAGTAGCTTCTCATCGTTCGTGAATATAAGAAAATCATCCACATAAATAGACACAAACATTATTCTGCTAGCGCTGACAAAATAATAAATACATTGATCCACCTCACTACGTTTCAACCAAAACTGAGTAACTCGCTGATGAGTTTCTCATTCCAAATTCGACTTTGACGTATACCTTGCCACCGGTGCAAACGTCTCTTCATAATCAATACCTTCATGCTGACGAAAACCATGAATCACTAAACGGGCTTTGTAATTAATAGGATTACCATCGGTGTCTGTTTTAGTCCTAAACACCCATTTGCACTTGATAGCCGTTTTGTCAGCAGGTAGAGCTGTTAGTTCCCAAGTACCATTTTTCTTATGAGAACTCAACTCCTTGTTCATAGCGGCTTCCCACATTCCATGTTCAGAGCTAGATAAAGCTTCTTTAATCGTAGTAAGATCTCCAGAAACATATTCAAAGGCACAAAAGTTATAGCATGGCCTTGGTAAATTTTCTATCCGCTCAGATCGTCGAATTTCATCTGATTCCACTACAGTTATATCCTCATCAGGAACGAAAGTTTCATCGCTGCTATCTGCATGAATGGTTCCATCAGAACCAACATCAGTAGATGTTGACGATTCCTCAAGTGTAGAAGAGTCAGACTCATTATCTCTCCCTGAATTGTCTATATCTTCAAAATTATATTCATGCCAAATATCAATCACGTTCGATGGTGTCGAAGCCTTCATAGATCCACGCTAATTTTCAAGGAAAACAACATCACGGCTAATAATCACATCCTTCGGTGCTATATGCTACTAGAATACATTCAATAGATTTTGCATTGAGTTTACTGCGTTTCTGCTTTGGTACATGGACCATCGCTTTGCAACCGAACACGCGGATGTGTTCTAAGTTTGGCTTTTTCTTTGACCACAACTCTTCAGGGCTCAGGGCGTTTCCTTTACATGGAATATGTTTAACAAATATGCAGACGTCACTGCAGCCTCTGCCCGAAATTGATCAGGCAAACCTGAATCGAGCAACATGTACCTTATTCTTTCAATAATATTTCTGTTGAAACGCTCCGCTAAACCATTTTGCTCTGGTGTATATACGCACGTTTTTTGACTGATAATGCCATTTTTAATTAAAAAATCAGAAAAACGTTTATTTACATGCTCAGGGCCATTATCACTGAGAAGAATTTTAATTCGTTTAGAACACTGATTTTGCACAAGGTTCTTAAATTTCATAAATTCAGAAAAAACGTCAGACTTCGCTTTTATCGGAGCTACAAAAATTTTTCGAGTACAATCATCAATAAAGGTTAAAATAAATCTTGCACCATAAAACGAATTTACTTTCAGTGGGCCCATTACATCAGTATGCATTAATTCTAGCGGTCTATTAGCACGTTTCGTAGTATTATGGAATGGTAATCGAGTTTGTTTTCCTTTTATACAAATCTTGCATTTATTTTTATCAATATTTTTAACATTTATGCCGTTTACGGAGTTTTTAACATTAATAAAATTTTCACAGCAAATATGGCCCATCCTTCGATGTCATGTTGTTGTTGTTCGCTACCGTAATTTCTTTATTTAAAGCAGGGGGGCTACTCTGTAGTGCGATACGAAAGGGCAATGCGATGCGATAGCCAAATACGCCGTAAGTAATATGCTGTGACGATTGCCTATCGCATCGCATTTCTCTTTCGCATCGCGTTACAGAGTAGCCCCCCAGGTTTCTTGTCGACTAGGACTGAGCTGTTATTGGTCATATGTACACTAGCACCGCTATCGATATAAAAATCTTCACTATTGTGTTGGTTTTTGTTGGCAAGTAGAGATGCAAATAACACTTCTTTTTTGTATGACTTTTCTCTGGAGCTTTTCGTGTTATTTTTATTAGATTTGTTGGGGAAATTTCTACTAAAGTTACCAATTTGATTGCAAGTATGACAACGAAAATTTCACTTTGGCTTGCCCTTGGCGCTTTATTGTATCAAATTTATAGTCTTGCAATAGCAATTTTTGTATAGAATCAACAGTTAATTTTGCGTTGGAGTTTTCCACTGTNTCATTCTGAACGTTTGGAATAAACTTTTTTGTTTATTTATTCTTTAGAACGTTCCTGATGATATGTTGACGTATATTTCAAACGCATTCTGTTTATTCCGGCTGTGAAATTGGATTATCCGGAATGTATAAAGAAACGCAGCCAGTGATTTTCCATTAAGGCTGGTATGCAGCTCTCAAGAAATCGGTCAAGAAAAATTTGCCATTATTTCGTGTGTGTATCTAAGGAATTTTGACATTTTTGATACTTCACAGCGAAAGCGTAAAATTGAGAAGAGAAAACTAGCAGAAAAAGTTATTGAGCTCTGTCACACGATCAGTATTTATTGACGTGATCCAAGTATCGCGATATTTATTGACGGTGTAGCATGCAGTAATGATGGATCGTGATCCATATGGCAAAATTTCCAAAAAATTTGAAATCTGGATCGCGGATCGCAATACCGTCAATAAATAGTGAACGTGTAGCACTTTCAAAACGCGATTAATACATTTCGTCAGTACATCTTTTACTCTCATAATGCGAACATCGAAAACGTATTCGCTATGCCTTCGATATCGGTTCTTAAAACCTTTGAAAACAAATTGAAAACATTTTAATTAACATTGACAATTTTTAAATAATTTTAGAATGCATTATCTGTAAATTATTCATACAAAATACAAATATTTTCTTGCGTCATAATAAGCGTTCAGCACAAAAATTATGCAAATACTGACGCGATAAATATTGAACATGTAGTATTCGTGCGCGATCCATCAATCCATCAATATGGATCGCGATCCAAATATCGTGATAATTACTGACCGTGTGACAGGGCAATAAATTTTTGTAAGAACTATACAACATATATATAAAGTACGTACACCAAATTAAAGGGAATAAAATTTGCTATTAACTGAAATTAAAACAAAAATTCAAAATCTATCTATTCGTTTTTTAGTAATCTTGATTTCAAAAATAGCTTATTTTAAACTTTAACCTTTGATAATTCTTGTTGCTGTGGTTTCCCAAAAAAAAGAAGTATACCGTTATACTCAGCTCAATCATCTCTATCGATCGGAATTTTTATTTTTTTTTTTGAGAATCGGAGCCATACCGTATTTATGCCTGCTCTCGATTCAGTAGTCTCTTGCAAATTTTCTGGGTTATTATCTATAAACTTTTCCAGTTAAAATTTGCAGGTTCCAGTACAAATTTGCAATCGATAGTTCGTCGATTGTTCTTCACTGTTCGTCCATTTTTAACGTTTCTTCCTAACGACCCGTCTCCGCAGGCAAAAGATTTTGCCTACCAACTGTCATTTTATTGCCTGATATAAATTTTAACAGAGGCAATATTTGTGCGTGAGCATTTTTTATCTTGATAAAAAACATTTGTAAGATGGGTATTTTTGTCGGATTTAATCGTTTAAAAAATGTTTAAAATATGCTATTTCACGTCTAAGTACATAATAACAAATTTGTTAATAGAAAAGGGCTAAATTTTTGCTTTTATATTAAAATATCAATAATGTTGCCGCCACGAATTTATCGCGCCAATGAAAATGTAGCTGTCAAAGTACTAAATTGCTTGCAATATGCGGTATTCATAGAACTGGGATACTATCGATAGTACCGCCACTCGATAGTTTTCGTAACGATAGTTGAAAACATCGGTAGTATCGATAGTACTATCGTCGTGAGAAGTATTGAATTTAAATGCTAAATTGCTTGAAAATTAAATCATTTATAAATTTATAAATTACTTTGTAAATTAAAGAGATTGTATAAATTTGTTTAAATTTGCGTGCATCAAAAAGAACTTCTTATTATAATAAAAAAAACTTATTAATTTATGCGTCTGAATTACATATATATACTTATATACATACACTTGCATCCACTTGAATATGGAAAAATTAATTTCAAGCTTCTTAATTCGAATTTCTACAAAAATTTTGTGTAAGCGGTTTTATAGCTTATTAAATTTTACTATAACTCAGTGTAAGCTTATAGTTGCTAAAAATTCCAATAATTAAAAATTTTTTTGCCGACTGTATTGTTAATTTTCTTGGATAGAAAAAAAAATGTAATATTAAGAGATGTAAAGAAGAGAGAAGTTTCGCCAAAAACCGACATCGATAGTTTTCAAAACTATCAATAGAAGCGACATTTTTCAACTATCGATACTATCGATATTACTATCGATAGTATCCCAGCTCTAGGTCTTCATTGGTAAAATTTTGCCTGATAACATTATCAAGATAAAAACTTTTGCCTGTGGAGACAGCAAGTAAGCCAAACTTTTATAATTATTTTTTTACATTTTACAGTTCCTGCATTTAGCAGGTGTAAGCATTTCATTATTTTCATCTGTTAACTGTAATAAATCGTTTGTTCGTCGTTAGTTTGTCGTTTTTTCATAGCTAAAAGGCCCTACACACCCACAGTGCCGCCTAAGTGGGCAAAAAACGAAAAATTCGTTATCTGCAATGTGAACTTGTTCGGTATTTTGGTAAAGACAATTTATGCACTAAAAAGAATTAAACAGACATTTCCCTAAAAAATTAATTATTTGCCGCCAGGCAGCCACTAAAGTCGACAAATTTTATACTAAGAACTTTAATAAGAGCATAGCCATGCTTCACAGAAAAAATTTCAAAAATATATTCTTTGAAATAAATTGTTGGTTTGACGTTTCTTGTTTCCATATAGATAGTAGAGAGTAGTATTACAGGAATTAAAATTTTGGAATAAATTAAACACAGGGTGTCCCTGCGATATTCCAGAAAAACAATTTTTTTAAACAAAATTTCAAAAATGCTATATTTTAATGGAATGAATAAAAAATATATGCAAAAATAAGTTATTATTTATTATTTTATTAAATAGTACGGGCTTTTAGTTTTCAAAAGAAAAAATAAAAACCTGTTAATTTTTTGCACTTTCTGAAGTAATGCGTTTTTCAGTGCTTTGAGATCTGCACGAATCGTTCCATTTTTAAAAATGAAGTGTCAGATTAAAAAGCTTGATCTGTGGACAATAGAAGGTTTATTCTTTTTTTAAGAGTTGCCACCTGTTAAAAATTAAATTGTTAAAAAATTAGATTCAAATTATTTTATAACTTAAATGAATTATTAAGAGATGGGTATCAATCGAAATGTATATTAACTACATGTACAGAGTTGCCACCTGTTAAAAAATCAAATTCCATTTGGATTAAAGGAATTAGGTAATTGAAATATATAGGTATCACCATAAGGGAGTAAGACGAAAGAGGTTTAAGAAGGTTTAGCATAAAAAATATTACGAATCGGGTTGCCACCTGTTTGTAAAGTCGAATTAATGTAAACCTAAATAATAATTACGTCAAACCATAGGATTACGCCATCGTATTTGTTACTTTATTACAAACATNTTTTCAAAAGAAAAAATAAAAACCTGTTAATTTTTTGCACTTTCTGAAGTAATGCGTTTTTCAGTGCTTTGAGATCTGCACGAATCGTTCCATTTTTAAAAATGAAGTGTCAGATTATAAAGCTTGATCTGTGGACAATAGAAGGTTTATTCTTTTTTTAAGAGTTGCCACCTGTTAAAAATTAAATTGTTAAAAAATTAGATTCAAATTATTTTATAACTTAAATGAATTATTAAGAGATGGGTATCAATCGAAATGTATATTAACTACATGTACAGAGTTGCCACCTGTTAAAAAATCAAATTCCATTTGGATTAAAGGAATTAGGTAAATGAAATATATAGGTATCACCATAAGGGAGTAAGACGAAAGAGGTTTAAGAAGGTTTAGCTTAAAAAATATTACGAATCGGGTTGCCACCTGTTTGTAAAGTCGAATTAATGTAAACGAAAATAATAATTACGTCAAACCATAGGATTACGCCATCGTATTTGTTACTTTATTACAAACACATTCATTGTCAATCAGTGATTTGTTCCGATTATATTCCTTTTAAATTACTAGACTCTTAAATTAACTGAGGAATGGTTTTACTCTTCACTTATTTCATTTGTTTGATACTCATATTGAGGTATATATTTAAGTTACCTTATTCCCTTAATTAAAGTGAATTTCATTTTTTAAACATGTGGCAACCCTTCCACGTGTCGTTTAGAAGTAAAGTATTTTCAAAACAAGTTCACTAGTTACCCATATTGTAATATCTAATTCATTTAACTTATTAAATAATTTTAATAAAATTTGTAACAGGTGGCAACCCTTATCAAAAATAAAAAACTTTATTGCACATCTACAGGTTAAGCCCTGTCATTTGATACCTCACTTTTGAAAATAAAACGAACTATATGTACATACCTATGGGAAAGCCACAAGAACCCAAATTTTCAGCTTCAAACTGCATTTACAGTGAAAGTATGAAAGTTATCCAAAAACAAATCACATTTTTGAATTTAGCGTTCTCAATTTTACTAAGAAGCCAATTTTCATTTAAATCCGTCCATAATTCTATTTTTGCCCACATTTTATATGGAAGTGCTTCCCACTGTGACACGGATCGATTTATCGGCCAACCACTAGAAGTTGGTGGTAAATAAGCCGTGTGTAGGTAAGTTGGCGAACCTTTTTCAAGTTGTTCGTCAGGTTGGAGTAAAATCAATTTTTGATTTTTGTTGCTCTGTGTGTAGACAAGTTGGCAACCTAGTATGCGATTTAATTTTTTTAAAGGCGCATTAACGTTAACATGTGTTTTTCGGTTCGTTTCGCTAGTGAAAATGCATATAATTTGATAATTTGTGAGAACGGGTGCGGTAGCAATAACTAATAGCGTTTTCTTATCTCAAAAAAAGTTCTGCCCTTTTATATGGGAACTCTTGCTTTGCGTTGCCCTGAATCCTGAGAAAATGTTGCGTTCTTTATACTCCATAACAATTTATTTATAGAACTTAATAAAGCTGAATTATTCACTTGGCCTGTAAGTCTTTAAAAATTTTAAAGCAAAACATTTATTTCTAAATTAAAAATCAATCAGGCAACTCTCACACTCACGTTTATTTGAGGGCAGAAAAGGCAGCACTTTCTCCGGATCAGAGCGCAACCTGCTGAGAAAAGAACACGACGCCTTGTGAAAGGGCTGAGAAAAGAACATGAAAATGTGACAGCGCTAACACAAGTCAGAATAAGTGCAGCCTTTTTTCGAGAAAAGAAAACGCTATAATACATAAAAATGAGAAGCATTCCTAGCATAGCTTGAAAGTTTGCCAGTGCTGTTGTGTTGATCATTGTTCAAAAACTCTCACTCAAATGAAATTGGCCAACTAGTTGGTGCGTTTGTGGAATTTCGTTAAGTAGGTTGGTCAACTGGTTGGCCGATAAATCAATGCGTGTGTAGGGCCTGTAAACAAATTCATCATTTAATGGCTGCATTTCTTTATTCATTCTGAACGTTTGGAATAAACTTTTTTGTTTATTTATTCTTTAGAACGTTCCTGATGATATGTTGACGTATATTTCAAACGCATTCTGTTTATTCCGGCTGTGAAATTGGATTATCCGGAATGTATAAAGAAACGCAGCCAGTGATTTTCCATTAAGGCTGGTATGCAGCTCTCAAGAAATCGGTCAAGAAAAATTTGCCATTATTTCGTGTGTGTATCCAAGGAATTTTGACATTTTTGATACTTCACAGCCTGTTGCCTCACTCTTTCCTCAAGAAATAATGGAACGGCCATATATTTCTGTTGCAAACCTGGGTTGCCTTGTGCTCTTTTTTCACAAAAAACTTTAGAAAACCGTAGTAAAAAGCGTACCAAATTTCTTAAGAACTGCGTACTGTCTGAAGGAAATTTGACTCAAGAAAATTTCTTAGCCATATCTTGTACGTCATTTTGTATGGAATTTTAGCTTTTCTTGAGAACTGCATACAGGCCTTTAACGTTATGGGCTATGGACCCAACCTACGTTAGCACCTCATTGGGCCTCCGAACTCTAGCCTGCTCTATCGGACTGAACAGTCCACCACCCGAACGCACACTGGACTGGCCGAAAACAGGTTTCAGTTTTGTATACATGAACTAAGCTTGATTGTGTTAGTGCATGTGGCAGATGGTCCCCCTTCAGACATGTCAAGTCTTGAAATCAATTTTTTGGCATTCTCTTTTGTGTTTTCTATTTGCTTCCACGTGCTTTGCTTGACGTGTCTGAAAGCTCACATGCAATCAAAACGAAATACAAAACATGTTGTCTATGTGTGCGTGTCAGTCCACCGTCAATCCGCGATTTACACGGACTGAAATGAACGAGGTAAACTCGAACTCTCTTCCCCCTCTTATCAACACAAAACCGGTTTTAGGTGGACTGAGCAGTCCAGTATGCGGATGCCCATTAGATGCGTCCATCCTTTGCGTCTTAGCCAGGGTTTTACCAATAAGTACGTCCGGTGTAGAATTTTGTGTTGCTTCAACAACCCACAATTTGTTTGTCCCACAATCTCCATCAATCTTTGCCCACACAACTGCTTCTGACTTCGGTGGAATCTGCTCGCTTTCCTCTAGGATCACTCGCTTGCTGCTGTA